>NW_027618966.1:0-56442 GCF_964187855.1 Myxine glutinosa
AATGAAATTGAACTTGGCTTGACACATCAAGAAGGCATAACCGATGGACAACAAAAATCACGAATTGGAAAACGAGAAAATCCTGGAAAAATCAAAGGGAGATCACAGACAAAAGGGAGAGGTTAATTAAATTAATGAAAAATGGCCCCAAATTGTGAGGAACAGAAAATTTAATTTGGTGATTATTAAAACAACATTTGGTCCCCATCTTGCCCCACTCCTCCTTTGCCCTCCTTGGATGATACTTAATACCTGGTGCACAAAGCCACTCGGTGGTCAAAACTGTCGACCTAAGCCGAACCTTTCTGGGCAGCTATACTATGTACTTGAATGATGCCTTCACTTTTTGTCTCGCCCGATGGGGTTGCGAGACTATTGCAGTGTGTGTGTGTGTGTGTGTGTGTGTGTGTGTGTGTGTGTGTGTGTGTGTGTGTGTGTGTGTGTGTGTGTGTGTGTGTGTGTGTGTGTGTGTGTGTGTGTCCGTCCATCCGTATATTTTAGCTTTAAATATTTATTTTATCCTGACAACCGCTTGTCTGATCGATGCGAAACTTTAAACATAGGAGGGACTCCCCATGTCGAATATTTTATTGACAACTCTGACCTAATAGGTCACATGGTATGGCAGCCACATTGGATTAAAGGAAAAATATTGGACCATCTCCAAAACTGCTCAACGAAAAGAATTGAAACTTGGTATGTCATCAACTCCTCATGGAGTATATCGAGTGATAATGATGTCATCAGTGAAATTTTATTCCAGCCATATTTGGTTGAATCAAAATCCTTATCAGAAATTTCTGAAAGTTCATACATCTGATATATGACCCGACGTGAGTGGATGATTAAATTTATGACATCATTGGTCACAAGGTCTGGCAAGCTATATTGGATTGGAAATAAAAATTTGTTTTTGACGTTTTGTATCCCAGTTGTCCTTCCGGTTGCATTTTTGTATCGGTAGGATTTCTCTTTTTACGTTTATGATGAAGTCGATTGCACATGCCACTCACTTTTGCTGTCATTACTTGTGCATCTTTTTTATTCTTTCTGACTATCTGGTCAGCAAGGAACAAGTTATTTTCTCTGAGAAAAACAAATCTCACTACAGGAAAAATCTCATTTTGGGAAACTGCTTAACAGATCGATGCGAAACTTCATACATATGATTGACTAATTCAATATGCCATGAATGTTTAATGTTTGCAGTAATGTTTAATGTTTAATGTTTAATGTTTAATGCTTGCATTGTCACATGCACAAGCACACTTATCAAAAAACATATCAGTCATAGCATGGTATCCATGTAACATATTTGATCGAAAATTATTTTGAGTTTAATCACAGGTAGCATCATCTCTGGGGTGTGCAACTATGCTGTTGGTGCAGTGCCCCCTCCAGGAATTCGTAATTTGTTGAGGATGGCCATAATGACTCTTCTTTGTCGAAAGACCCCATTGGACCTTTAACATCCACCCACTTATGTTGGCAGATGAGATAATCTAGCTTATCGCCCATTTGAGGGATGGCACACATTGTGATGCAATGCTCTATCTATGAAGAAGCATTCCCCGCAGTTTATTGCCGTGCTGAGAATCAAAACCCATCCTCGTAGCTCCAAGGTAAGTGTGCTATCTCTGTACAACCCTGTCACAAAAAATGTAATCTTACACAAAATTAAATCGAATTATCCACGATTACCTAAATGAGGAGAGGCAGGTGAGCCATCATCATTAGGAGTCAGGGAAATTATTCTTCAGCAGCATTTCCACAGACCCTCATCAAGTTTATTCAAGTCTAATTTTTACTAAAACCACTGCTATATACAGTGCATTACAGGTGAATTTATCCTGCACCAGAATTTATGAAGATTATGAGACCTTTGTGCCAATGCCATGGTGAAATCTCATATTCTTCATGTTTCATTCTGAGCATCATGATTCTTTTGTCGTCGCAGTCCTTGTGCCATTGGAAATTGTTGACTAACACCACAGAGTGCCTTTTCCGCTGTATAAGTGCAGCCACTTATTGAATGGGAGAAAATGAAAGAGTAATGAATATATAATGACATAATGATATCCTTGGGGGTTGTGTGGGAGTAAAAAGCATGTGTTTACACGAGTCTGGTCGATTTCATCTATTGGCTCTTTGTTGCATGACTCCTTGTGACCAAAACTGAGTTAGGAGGCCTTTCTGAGACCACAATCATTGTGTTTCTAACGTCTGAGTGAAGAAGATTCGCAGTATAATTTATTTTTTTGAAAATATATCAATAGAAAAACATTTTCTTCCGATCTCTCAAAAAAATATATGCATTTAACAGGAAACTATATTGTGATTTATTGATCGATGGATTGATCCTTTACTGCCATTTTTACCCCTGCCACGGAGGTTACATTTTCAGCCCTGCTGTCTGTCTGAGCACGATAGCTCAAAAAGTTATGGACGGATTCGGATTAAACTTTGTGGACAGATTGGGTCGTCAAGAACAAGCAGTTTTTGTTTTTTGTATGCAGAATCGAGGCTCGTGTAAGAGCTAACACATTGAACATGAAAACATCCGCAGACACATAAAAACATGCAATGAAGGGAGCGGGAGACAAGAGGGGGAGAGAGGGAAGCACACAAGCACAACAACAGTAGAGAACAGGGACGTTGGAAAATCTGTGGGAAGGGGAGGGCTGGGGAAGGAGGGAGGGGTACACAGTATAAAGCAAATTAACACTACTAGGATTAGAATTAGTTTCAGGTCCGAATGCAGATCCGGCCTATCAGTGGAATACAAAACGTATTCATCATCGTATTGTATTGTATTCTATTGTATCGTATTGTATTCTACATCCATAGTCGTTCGGCCCTGCATTCCTTAGTCTTGTTCGGAATGAGATATAGAACTCATGGCATTTCAAAGTTCAAACTCCAACCTACCAAACCTTCTTGTTCTTTTATTTTAATAAACCATTTTTTTACATTACGAAACTTGCATTGCACTAATTTTAATATTTCTTCTTGTTTGCTACGGATCCACATTAACCTGCACCTGTGCTAAAAGGTCGGAATCTCTGGAGGGTGGAACGTTTTGCATTCTGCCCGAGTTTGCATGAATAATGCATCTGGATATTCTGTTTAATGGACTTCCTGGGTAATTGCAGAATAACTCAGCAGTTGAGGGAATGTTTATCATGCAGTAGTATTATAAACCTTTTCTCTATTGTGGATAAAGTTAGTATGTGACAGATGAGAGTGCCATTAAATGTTATTTGTCGGAAGGCCAATTTGTACACAAGTAAGCAGTCTCGTACGTAGGAAATGGGACATTTCGCAAACAGATGGAAGGGAGACGCTCTGCAAATTCTGCGACTGGTCTGTGAAATGTGATTGCATCGTTGGTTGTGATTCATTATAATGCATCTTCTTCTTATTCTTCTTCTTAATCTCCATTGTATTCCCATTTTTTCACCCTTTGAACCACTTTTTCCCAATTTGCAACACCTTTCCCACATATTAAAATGCTCCAAACAAGTGATGATTTATTACATCCCTCCTTCCATTTGGTTAATATCGCAAGGTCAAAAGGTGTTGTGCTAGCCACTCAAACCTTGTGTCGCTTTCCTTTTGCAGACTGCTTGCTGCGAATCGATCACTTCTCGGTCGTCCTGGAGATATTTTCACGTGAATACGATATGAATGAAACCAGGTGCTGTATACACATACCTGATGATTTTGCACGTGGTTTCCCAGCTTTTGTATGTTTGGGGAACTAATGGACAGGACTTTGTTGTGGGATATTGCATCGGTGGTGTTGCAGTGAGAAGGCGACATGACAGCGAGGTGCATTCAATCGGTACTACATATTGATTTGCACACGCTTTGTAATTTAAAGTTCAGGGAATGAAAGCCTCTGTAAGACAGAGATAAAGCGCCTGAGAGCATTGGGGTTAACTCTGCAGATAGCTGCTGTTGTTCATTGCACTGCCATCATTTCAACACTTAGGGACACGTAGCGGGTGAGGAATTTGCTTCCTTCACAGGAAAGCACAAACCCTTGATTTATGACGATCTAGCCTTGCGAAAAGTTTTGAAATATATATATTTATTTTTGTCTGTAACATTCCACAAAACTTTTGGGAAAGGGAGAAGTGTGCATGGGGAGGGATGCTGGTGGCTGCAAATTATCCCGAAATTGGGGTCGGCTGTGGAACACTCATGAGAGCCACTTGTGCCAAAGGAAAACTCTGATTTTAAACCAGGCATTCGGTCTTGATGTCTTGGGGTCATCAATCCTGCTTGGCCTCCTTGTCCTTTTGCCCTTCTCTTTCCACCGTCTCTGCCCGACTTGTTTCACGCAGTCTGTTCCTTTGCCTTAATTATTATGTGACAGGAATTATTTTCCTGTGTTTTGTACCAACCTTCAACTGCTGCTCAATATTTCCTTCAAATGAAGTTTTTGCATTTTTACCCTTTTTTTTTAGTCCTCAGAATTGATTTGACGTGTTCCTGTATCACATCAGATTAAAGGTTGATTGAGTATTTTCTTTCAAACAAATGGACATTTCAATATTTCAATGTACTCATCATTCAAATCATCATCTTAAGAGTGGCAGGTAGATTAGGAAGAAAGCAGACGAGAGAGGAAGTGTTGGGAAATCTTTTTTTACATGGTGATTGCAGATGAGAAATGTTATGATTAATTTGTCCTCATTTTCCCTCTCCACATGCCATTCTTCCCACTAAAGGGTTTACGTGACATTTAGCGTGGAACATGCAGCTGTGATCTACAGACCTCATGCTTCCTGCTTTGCAAAGACGCTGAAGCCAATACTTCCTAAAGTTCATACAACTTCTCCATCCCTGAAAAACTATGGTTCCAAACCCAACCCAGCAGCCGTATGGCAACGCGACGAAAAGGAGAACCATGCTGGAACAAGTAAACAGGTCAGGAGTTCTTTCCGCGGACTCCATCAAGAGTCTGATATGAAACTTTGCCAGGGACTGCACCAACCATCATGTTCCACTGCCATAGCTCAACCATTCACCATTTTATGCAAAGAAAAACTGACCCATCGCATGGAGATAAACAGAGAGAGTGCAGACAGTGCCAGGCCAGTGAAAGCTCTGGCCTTCTCAGCTCAAGTACGCTCTTTGGCACCTGCTCTAAGGTTATATACTGGACAAGAAAAGACACGTTTCCTGGAATATTCACAAAACTATTTTGCAGAGGTATGATTTCTATTTCTGAAAGTGTTTTGGCTCACCTCATGTTCTGCTTTGTCAATCCCTTCCTCTTCATTTATACTTCACTCTGCAGGTGCTTCTACCCCCTTTCTGCAAATGCTTGCCATGCCACTTTTTTTTCTTCCCTGAAGTGAAAAAGTTTTTCTTTGTTGTTTAAAAAAACAAAAAATCTGATATATTTTCTGATATATATTTTCTGATTATATATATATATATATATATATATATATATATATATATATATATATATATATAGTTACATATTTATGTGAATTACTATTCCGGGCTTTGCTTATCAATGTGTAGTCGATTAAAGGTTGTTGTGATTAAAGGGTCAGGAGCCCTTCTGAGAAAAAGGAGACCGGAAATGGGAGAAGAAAAGACACGAGCTCCTGGAGACGCGACGATTCTTCTTCTTCCTCGCCAAAGCTCGGACGCGAGCGGTATCGATTGAGCAACGTAAGAGAATCGGCGTTTCAAAGCCCGTCTGGCGAGAGGAGTTACCGGGACGTGTAACTACCCTTTGACACGTCAAGTCACTGTGGGTTCGTGCACGGAACCAAGCAGCTGGCACAGTTCGCCTCGCCGTCTACAAGGCCGCGTACGGGTCGCACCTGGGGCCGCGCGCGCTGGGCAAGCCGCGTGTTGCTTTGCCTGCTTTACATTATCCGCTTTGCTTGGCCAGGAGGTGCGCGCTGCAGCCATTGTTCCCGGTACGGGACGTGCCCGGTGAAAGCACGTCAGGAAGGGTCCGTTCAACCGCCCACGTGCGGAGATCGAACTACAGGAGTACGGAGACATTGTGAGAGACATTGACCACAGAGGGAGTCGGGAGTGGGGCTCACGTGAGGAATGTATAAGATGGCCATCTTAGAGTTAATGTAGATGAGTTTACATCTTTGCACTATTGATTGTTGATGGTTGATTGCTCGGGGAATATATCATTGATTATTCCGGATCCTTGGTGTGGGGTTTTTTTTTCTTGGTTGGAATTCATATTGATTGCGTTACGAAAGCGCATACATAATAAATGTTTCTGGCGGAGTTCCTCTCACGGTCCGGGGGTCACCGAGACCAGGTAGTCACCGGGAGGACCACATAACAGAATTGGGGGCTCGTCCAAATTACGATTTGCGGATTCGCAATTGGGTCTACGTCCGGGATATAAAATTGTATAAAATAATATTTTTATTAATTAACATTTATTAATTAAGTATTAATTGGTAAATTTTGGGGGAAATTGGGGTAAAGTCTTGGGTGAAGGTTAACAGGTGTTAACGATAGGCACCATGGCGTTTGTGGCACAGAACTTTGCGGTAACCCCGAGTGAGGCACAGTTCCGAGCGTTACTAAAGTCGGACCTCTTGAAATTGGCCAAACATTTTAACTTGGAGGTCCGAACTAATTTGAGGAAGGCAGAGTTGCAGACCACGGTGATACAGTCTATGGTGGGATTAGGAACATGGGACGAGTTAGCCTGGCAGTGGCTACCCGAAGAACCAGAAGACGTTGAGCTCCGGAAACTGGAGTTGCAATTACGGAGCCAGGAACGGATCAAAGAAGAAGAAAGGAAAGCAGAAGAGAGGAGAGAAGAGAAACAAGCAGAGGAAAGGAGAGTGGAACGAGAACTCCAGGAAAGGTTAAAAGAAGAAGAAAGGAAAGCAGAAAAGGAAAGAGCAGAAGAAGAAAGGAAAGCAGAAGAGAGGAGAGAAGAGAAACAAGCAGAGGAAAGGAGAGTGGAACGAGAACTCCAGGAAAGGTTAAAAGAAGAGGAAAGGAAAGCAGAAGAGAGGAGAGAAGAGAAACAAGCAGAGGAAAGGAGAGTGGAACGAGAACTCCAGGAAAGGTTAGCAGAAGAAGAAAGGAAAGCAGAAAAGGAAAGAGCAGAAGAAGAAAGGAAAGCAGAAGAGAGGAGAGAAGAGAAACAAGCAGAGGAAAGGAGAGTGGAACGAGAACTCCAGGAAAGGTTAGAAGGAAGAAAAGCAGAGGAGAGGAGAGCTGCAAGGGACCTCGAAGCAGAGGAGAGAAAAGCGGAAAGGGAATTAAAGGAACGTGACATGGAGCTTCAGCAAGAAATTAAATTCTAGGAGCTGGAGTTAATGAGAGAACGGGGAGAGGGACCACCCTTGCTGACGGGGTCGACACCTAGCCAGAACACCTGGGATGTGGGCAGACATGTGAGGCTGGTTCCACCCTTCAGTGAAAAGGAAGTCGCTAAATTTTTTCCACACTTTGAGAAAGTGGCTCGACAGTTAAACTGGCCGGAGGAGGCCTGGACCATACTAGTACAAAGTGTGCTGGTGGGAAAAGCTCAAGAGATTTATTCGGCGCTACCAATGGACCAATGTGCAGATTATGAGGTATTGAAGAAGCACATCCTCAAAGCCTATGAGTTGGTTCCGGAAGCTTACTGGCAAAAATTCAGGAATGCCAGGAAGAGGGAGAGTGAGACCCATGTGGAGTTTGCCAGAGTGAAAGAAAACATGTTTGATCGGTGGTGTGAGTCAAAAGGAGTCGGGAAAGACTTCGAAACATTGCGTGACTTGATCCTGGTGGAGGAATTTCAACAGTGTGTCCACGAGGACATCAAAGTGTACCTGCAGGAAAAGAAAGTACCGAAGTTGTGGGACGCAGCCACCCTGGCAGATGATTATGCCTTAACCCACCGGATAGGGGTCCACGAACCTAACTCCTCGCCTAGATCTCCGCAGGGGAGGTGGGGAATAGCAGGTGCGGAGAACGACAATACATGGCGGCGGCCTCGAGAGGATTATGGGGACAACGCGGATACCCCACCTGTTCGAAATCAGAGGGCTGCGGGCCCAAGACAAACTTATTTTTCAGGGGGCCCGAGGCAGACCACGAGTTTTTCCTCCGGGCCTACTTGCGCTTTTTGCAAGAAACCTGGACACTTGATGTCCAGTTGTTACCTCATGAAAAGGGAAGACCCAGAGCGGAGTCCGACTAGTACAACTCCGAATGCGATGGCAAACGTAAGAAATCGCCCACAGAAGAGTTACCAACCATTTATTTATGAGGGGTTGGTCTCACTCAAGGGAGACTTGACTAACCCAAGACCGGTTAGGGTTTTGAGGGACACAGGAGCCCATCAATCCTTAATGCTTGAAGGCATTTTGCCATTGTCAAAGAGTACCGCAACTGGTGATAGTGTTCGGTTACAAGGGATCGGTGGCTGTGTTAGTGCCCCACTTCATGTCATCCATTTGGAATCCGATTTGGTGTCAGGACCGGTCACCGTCGGTTTACAAGCCACGCTTCCTGTAGAGGGAGTATCTGTGATTATCGGGAATGATTTGGCTGGGGGGCAAATTTATGGTAACCCGAGGGTTGGTAAAGAGCACAGCAGGGAAAATAACACCCCACCAGCTCGGGATGGCGACAAAAGTTCCAAGTTATTTGTAGGGGGATTGAACTTCAACACAGAGGAAGAAGTTCTGACCTCTGTCTTCAACAGATATGGGCCGCTGGTGGAAGTGCGGGTGGTAAAAGACAGGGAAACGCAACGGTCAAGAGGGTTCGGCTTTGTCACGTTTGCAAGCACAAGAGACGCCAGGGAGGCAGAGAAGAATTGGAATGGTAAGGATTTGGAGGGTCGGACCATAACAGTAGGGAAGGCCTTTCGTAGGCGTGAGAGGTCTACAGAAGAGGACAACTTGGCAGTAGTTTTGGGGTTGGCAGCAGCCGATATTACTATGGAGGCTCCCAGAGTTACGGCACCTCCCGAAAGAATGAATGTCAGAGCACTGGCCGAGAAAGAGACCGCCAGTCAGGTAACGGCTGGGACAAGGGGTCCCACCGTAACGGTTAGGAGTCTGGAGAAGTTGAAGCACTATATACGGGGGAGCCGCCGAGCCGGGGCTCCTACACGGACTAACCGTGAACGCCACGTTCTTAAAGGCGTCCAGGTAGTGAACTTTCCTGCACGGACTAACCGTGAACTCCACGTTCTTAAAGGCGTCCATGTAATGAACTTTCCTCCCCGGACTAACCGTGAACTCCACATTCCTTCAGGCGTCCATGTAGGGAATATTCCGCTGGGCCTCCCGAAAAAGTGCTATAGAGAGGTTTAAATTTGGGGGCTTTGGTCACCACCTCTTAACCGTCATTCAAGAGAAACTAGAAGTGGTTGACGCTTGGTCCAGAGGGAATTAATCTAGGGGATCGTGTGAAATTTTGTTGCTTTATTTTTAAGTGATGACTGTGCCCGGGGGGAACTGATGAGTTGGGGGGGGGGGGGGTGAGTTATCTGGTTTGTTTATCCAAGTTGGCCGGCAAAGAAAGTTTTCGCTGGGTTCAAACTGTCTTTCTTGAAGGGGGGGAGTGTTACATATTTATGTGAATTACTATTCCGGGCTTTGCTTATCAATGTGTAGTCGATTAAAGGTTGTTGTGATTAAAGGGTCAGGAGCCCTTCTGAGAAAAAGGAGACCGGAAACGGGAGAAGAAAAGACACGAGGTCCTGGAGACGCGACGATTCTTCTTCTTCCTCGCCAAAGCTCGGACGCGAGCGGTATCGATTGAGCAACGTAAGAGAATCGGCGTTTCAAAGCCCGTCTGGCGAGAGGAGTTACCGGGACGTGTAACTACCCTTTGACACGTCAAGTCACTGTGGGTTCGTGCACGGAACCAAGCAGCTGGCACAGTTCGCCTCGCCGTCTACAAGGCCGCGTACGGGTCGCACCTGGGGCCGCGCGCGCTGGGCAAGCCGCGTGTTGCTTTGCCTGCTTTACATTATCCGCTTTGCTTGGCCAGGAGGTGTGCGCTGCAGCCGTTGTTCCCGGTACGGGACGTGCCCGGTGAAAGCACGTCAAGAAGGGTCCGTTCAACCGCCCACGTGCGGAGATCGAACTACAGGAGTACGGAGACATTGAGAGAGACATTGACCACGGAGGGAGTCGGGAGTGGGGCTCACGTGAGGAATGTATAAGATGGCCATCTTAGAGTTAATGTAGATGAGTTTACATCTTTGCACTATTGATTGCTGATTGTTGATGGTTGATTGCTCAGGGAATATATCATTGATTATTCCGGATCCTTGGTGTGGGGTTTTTTTTTCTTGGTTGGAATTCATTTGATTGCGTTACGAAAGCGCATACATAATAAATCTTTCTGGCGGAGTTCCTCACGGTCCGGGGGTCACCGAGACCAGGTAGTCACCGGGAGGACCACGTAACAATATATATATATATATATATATTATATATATATAGATAGATAGATATATATATATATATATATATATATATATATACACACATACAGACTTGGCATTTAATATGGAATTTTTTTTTCCCCTTGACTTGGGTTTACTTTCTTAACTCAGTATATCAATCTGGTGAGTTTCTTTTACACTTCGGTGATTTATTTGTTAAAAGAACCATGTCACTGATTGTCTGTCGCAGCAAGAAGTCAACAACAGGATTATATCACAGGTGGCGTGGCAAAATGTACGGACCGGTGCATTTGATGATTGGCTTCACAGTCGGGTATACAAGGGTTGTTGCGTTCTGTATTAGTGGAAAACAACTGCTGCACGTCTCCAAAAGTTATTGCCGCTTCCTCTGGAGATGGTCCGTCAACTCTACAATGCTGTTTGTCATGGAGTGGTGGCTTTACGAAATTACGGCATGAAACAGCGTGCTATTGCTCGGCAGTATGGCATCACTCAAGGTCAGGTGTCAAAGATCCTGAAACGAAATGCTCAGAGGGGTGTCCCTACTCCAATACCGAGGCCAGGATGTCCCCGCAGAACCACAAGGAGGGATGATCGCCAGCTGCACCGGTTAGTCCACAATGGCCGTCCCAAGTCAGCTAATCGGCTTAGGGCTGAGTGGCAGCAACTGACAAATGTGCCTGTATCCAGAAGGCTAGTCAACCAACGACTGGTTCAAGCAGGCTATCGTGCCAGGCGTCCCCTGAGAAAGCCATGCCTGACCAGACAACACCGCCATTGCCGATTGCAGTGGGCCAGAGAGCACCGTCAATGGCAGCCAGGACACTGGAATCACGTGATCTTCAGTGACGAGTCTAGATTTCTGGTCTAACGTCAAGATGGCCGCGTCCGACTGCGCAGACAAGTGCATAAAGCCTACAACAAAGATTGTATAGTGCCAAGAGTCCAAGCTGGAGGTGGTGGGGTGACCGTTTGGGCTGCTTTTCATGCAGGGGGCAAAACTGACCTGGTTGTTCTGAATGGAAACCTGAAACAGTTCAAGTACAGGGCCATTCTGGAAGAAACATTGCTTCCATTTGCTCGTGCAGCCTATTGAGGAAACTTTGTCTTCCAAGATGACAATGCACGGCCTCATCGTGTTCGCATGATCCAACACTTTCTTGCTGACCGTGGTGTAGAGCATATGGAGTGGCCTGCCATGTCCCCGGATATGAATCCGATAGAGAACTTGTGGGCAGAATTAACGCGTCAAATCGACCACTTGGACCAGCAGCCGACCTCTGTGCGTTAATTGCAGCAGGCTATTGTCACTGCATGGCGAGCGATTCCTGTCCAAACCTTGGCAAATCTCGTGAACAGCATGCTTCAACATGTACGTGCTCTCCTGAATGCTCGTGGGGGTTACACGAAGTACTGAAGTGTAATTTTACTGTCTGTAATCCCAGTCATAATTTAACTTTTGTTTTTGTTAAAAAAATTTTTGGCTAATGTGCAAAATAAAGAGATACTTCTGGAAAACGCACAGAAGTTTAACACAGTACTGTCCGTGAATTGAATTCGATATCAGTTTGCATCACTTTCAAGGATCAATTAATTTGTTTCGAAATGTCAAATGTGGTTTTTGTTTCTTTTAAAGGTCACATGAACAAAATCTAGAATAATTTCAACATAATTCCAATGAACTTTTGGTTATAAGTCATCTTGAAAAGTAAGTTCACCCCCCAAAAAAAATATTCCATATTAAATGCCAAGTCTGTGTATATATATATATATATATATATAGATATATATATATATATATATATATATATATATATATATATATATATTCACGTGAAAAAGTACGTACACCCCATGTAAAGTTTTGACTTTTTCAACATATTTAAACATACAGCTATTTGATCTTCATTTCAACAATATTGATAGATAAAGGTGATATAATATAACAAATATCATGAAACATTTACATTTTGTAGTCCATTGTATAATTTAAATAAACATAAATGCTAATTTCGCATGTGGAAAAAGTAAGTACACCCCTCCATTTATCACTACTTCAAATACCTAAAATTAGAATCAGGTCTACCAGCTCCAGCTCAGGTGCAAATGATTAGAACATCGTTAGAGAGGATCTTCGAGGAACCTGTCTTATTTAAACCTCAGACATTTAGTTTGGTTTGCTCTTTGTTGTTGAAGTGTGTGGCGTCACCATGCCTAGATCAAAAGAGCTCTCTGAAGCCTTCAGAAAGAAGGTTATAGATGCCTACGAGACTGGGAAGGGATTTAAAAAGATCTCCAAACAATTTGAAATCAATCATTTGACTGTCCGGAAGATCATCTACAAGTGGAGAAGATTCCAAACAACTGCCAACTTGTTCAGGCCAGGCCGCCCCAGCAAGTTCAGGCCAGGCCGCCCCAGCAATTTCAGCCTGAGAGCAGACCGCAAGATGCTGAAAGAAGTCTCTAAGAACCACAGAATGTCATCACAGGACCTACAGGTAGCACTTGCCACTGTTGATGTCAAAGTGCACGAGTCTACCATTAGAAAGAGGCTGCACAAATTTGATCTACATGGGAGGTGTGCCAGGATGAAACCTTTGCTGTCCAGAAAGAACATCAGGGCAAGACTAAAGTTTGCCAATGAACACCTCGGCAAAGACAAGCACTTCTGGAACAATGTGCTCTGGACAGATGAGTCAAAGGTAGAGCTATTTGTCCACAGTACCAGAAGACATGTTTGGCGAAAATCAAAGACAGCATTTGACCACAAGAACCTGATACCAACTGTAAAGCATGGTGGTGGAAATATTATGGTTTGGGGCAGCTTTGCTGCATCAGGGCCTGGGCAGCTCACCATCATATAATCCACTGTGAATTCTTCATTGTAGCAGAGGATGCTTGAGGATAATGTGAGGACATCTGTCAGAAAAGTTGAAGCTCAACCGAAGGTGGACCTTGCAACATGACAATGACCCTAAACATACCAGTAAACCCACCAAGGAATGGCTGAAAAGAAAGAAATGGAGGGTTCTGGAATGGCCAAGTCAAAGCCCGGATCTCAATCCCATCGAGATGTTGTGGGGGGATTTGAAACGAGCGGTGCATGCAAGAAACCCCTCAAACATCGCACAGCTGAAATAATTCTGCATGGAGGAGTGGGCAAAAATTTCTCCCAGTCGATGTCAGAGACTGGTAGACAGTTATAAGAAACACCTACTTGAGGTTGTTTCTGCCAAAGGGGGAAATACCACCTATTAGAGCCAAGGGTGCACTTACTTTTTCCACATGTGAAATTTTCATTTATGTTTATTTAAATTATACAATGGACTACAAAATGTAAATGTTTCATGATATTTGTTATATTATATCACCTTTATCTATCAATATTGTTGAAATGAAGAGCAAATAGCTGTATGTTGAAATATGTTGAAAAAGTCAAAACTTTACATGGGGTGTACGTACTTTTTCACATGAATATATATATATATATATATATATATATATTGTTACAGACTCGGTGTTAGATGTTAGTTTACCGAGCGGTTTGGTATTACCGCGTCCGCACAGTTACTCCCCGATTAGAACCCTTTCCCGCCCGATTCCACTCGAACGTTGGCTGAATCGCGCTACGCTAAATCAATGAAGGAAAGGACACAACGGCTGGGATTAATGCAACGACACAAGGGGTACAGTTCTCAAGACCTCCGGAGGAGGATATAATATTGGTGATGCAGAAACGGGTAGATTACACGGGAAGAGGTAAAGCACAGCAAGATGGGCACTTAGACACAGTCTTATCTATCCCCGACAGACTACAGACAAACGGGACAAGACGGACTTACACGGGGATTGATGGCAAGGAAGGGCAGGCAGTCGATAGCTCAAGGTGCACCTTGGCTCAGGGGCAGAATCAAACGTGGTCCGGTCCAGAGATGCGGGGAGGTATTCAGCGCTTGGAGGTGGCGTCCTTTCTTCTCCAAGCTGAGGCGCATCTGACGTCACCTCCCTCTTTCTGCGCAGCATGTCCAGCGGGGAGTCATGCCCTCGGCTCGTTAGCTCCGCCCCAGATGGAATTGGTCCGCCGCTTCTTATTGGGTGCGGGGGGTTACCGGGCTCCGCCCTTGACGAGAAGCTGACAGCGAGCCCCTGCGTGGTAACCCCGTCGGAGCACATGTTCAATGGCGGCTAACCAAGCCGGAGTGAGGACGCACACTCCCCGCGCCGCCGCCGCTGTTGTTGTAATTGTTGTTGTACCATGAGGAAGAGCTGTGGGGAGGTATTGGGAGGTCCTAAACTTTCTAACGGTGCCATACAATCACATTCTGGTGCAACGAAGAGTCAGAATTAATGGAAACGAGTCCTTAACTGACATAGACTAAGAATAACTAGCAAGATGTCCTATAGTTGTCTACGTGAGATGCGGTGAACCTGGGTGCGACATTTAATGGGGGAAATAGGGGAAGGTCGGTTCTACAGAGTGTTGTTTACAGACAATGGGACTAGGGAATGGGGGATTGGGGATAGTTGGGGAGTATTGGGGAAATAGGGGAATATTTTCAAGCGGATATGGATGGAAGCCAAATCCCATATCCGCAACATTGCACGCTTCTCTACCTCGGGGCGTCCCGACCCGATAAATTTTTACCTACGTTAGTGTGGCACTCAGATGTAGTTCCCTCTACTATTAACCCAACCCTGAGTGCGACAGTTTTACAGATGTTCACAAATGAGTAAATATGTCCCCCTGCGACGTTGCACCCTTCTCCTCACAGAAACACACCCACAGGATAACCGAATCGCGGAAAGAATCCTCAAACTAAACATACAGCCAGTAGGGAGCATTATTTACACAAGACTACACTGATATTTACACTACGATCCAGGACCTGTTCTTTGAGGAACACATGCAGATGTTATGCATAGAGAGAGCACGCATGCCAGCATCGATACACCAACCCACGAGTGCTCTGTGGCCTTACGGCCTTTAATAATGTGCAGAGCACCCCATCCAAGCACCAAAAGCACCACCCCATTATGTACAGTCAGCACCATCCGGTGCACCAATAAAGTGTTCAATAATCACCGGTGGTGTCGCAGCCGGCCGATGTTCTGCCGCCGGTCTTGCCTTGGAGCCCACTTGGTGTTCTGGCTTCCTTCAAAAATAAAGAAAGGCGCCAACCGCGTCCATTTCTAAATTGTGGCCGTCAGGGGGGCCAACTATAAGTGGTTCACCTGTATGGCATAGGTGCCACGTTGACCCAGAGGTCCATCAACGGGTGGTGCTTGCCCGCAAGAGAACTGCGGTCCATGGTGGGCGGCCACAAAAATTGCGGTCCATATGGTGTATCGATCCCGGCAGCAAGCAGCGAAAGTGCAGGCCCACAACTGCGGAGCCAGCACCTCTCTCTCCTCTCTCTCTGCCCCAAAGCCAGATCCTCGGAGGTGGGAGACAAAAGAAGAAGACAAGTGAGTAAGGTGGTAAGGGCGCAAAAGTGCATGCAATGTAAGGTAATGCACACTGGGGGCACATGGGAACCAGGTGAGACAGGTACGTTCCTACCGTACGCCCCCCCCCCCACCCCCCACCAGGTAACCTACATTGCCCCTCCCTTACCCCTTACTGTATCCACAAAACACAACACTACCCATAAACATCTACTTTACAAATCAACAAACGTCCCTACTGTCTTCCCCGTTCCTCCCATAAACCAAATTCGTCTTCTCTCCCTCCTAACCAATCAAATTTGCCATTTCCAACTCTCATCACAATTTGCCATCTCCAACTCAACAGCAAAATTTGCCATCACCAATTCATCATCAGTCCCTCCTAAGGAGGGAGAGATGGAATCACCCCAATGTCTCATCCACGTCGTGATGCGTCTCACCAATCCACACAGCAATTCTCATTTCCTGCAACACAGAACAAAGAAAACACAGGTGTGGAGTCATCATCATCCCCTCAGGTAAGTGGCTGCGTATGGTGCGACAGGTTCATCAATCCTAACTATTTCCTAAATGACTTTAACAACTTTACATTACCCGGGGTCTTTCCCTGCCAATCCATTGGCCAACTTACACTATGGGTTCTAAAAACCAATTCCCATTGACCAAACTGTGGTGCCTCTCAATTTGGGGTCTCACTCCCCCGATTCATCTCCCGGTGCTCTCGCACAATTTCTGGGCTGTGACGTGTAGCTCTCCCAGCAGGTCTACCCACCTGCACACCTCCACCACTGTAGTTGCCACCCGAGCTTACCTGCTCCTCACCCTAACCTAACTAACTGGGGAAGGCCCTCTCGCACTCTCACCCCCTCAGTGCCCTCTCTGGCACGGGCTGCCCGATCCACACCCGGGATCCTCAGGCACCCACTGACACTAACGGCTCCCAGAGCCCACCTGCGGCCTCACCTGGCCGACATCCTCACAGTGGTGGAGTGCCCAAACCAACTACACACACTAACAGGCTACACGCCCAGCCATTTCCACAACACTAATGCACCCATCCACAATACCATTCTGTCACCCGCACCACAGATGCCAATATCCAACCACAATTTACCTATACCCTCTACCTAACACTTACACTACCCGCCCCGGGTACTCGTGAAAGGGGTCCACTCTTCCCCCATCCACACCTTCGCACCATGCACACCACTCCGTACCACTTACTCCAACTCTCTCCACACCACTCATTACTTGCACACCTGTGCTCTCACACCTGGTGCCACCTGCACCCTTCTCTCCCCAAGCGCATTCGCGCTGATCCACAACACTCACTACTCATACACTGCTCCACACACCTGTTCAGTTCTCACACAGCATCATCTCATCTAACTACTCCCCTCTGAAACTTGCGCTTCCCAGTCGTCCCTTTAAACTATTGCGCTCCCTCGTCATTATCATCCATACTAATCTACCTGCGTCCCCTCTACAGGTATCAGTCACTAACTAAACTTAACGTCACCTAATGTCATTTCTAGGTCCCTACACACAATATAACCTAACCCACCCGGGCGAGTTTTCACTGCCATACACCCCATAAACTATAGCTCCTTTGCCCCACATTTGTGAGGGATGACAGAGTTGCCATCCCACCACATCGGGCATCTCCCACTACCAATTTCGCACATCAAATTTCAACAAATCAAAAATTTGCCAATCACTACCCATCATCTGCCAATCATTACTGCCAATCCTTTGCCAATCATCAAATTTTGTTTTTTCTAATTTTGGGGCCAAAACACTATCCTCGTCATTACAGTCTACTTACTAATGCCTCTCGGTGCGCCAATTCACTCCTAAAGCTCGGCTTCGTACAGCCAAGCCATGAATGCGGGTTGTTTGGTGCCAGCGGCTGGATACGTCCCGCATTCGGTGCAGGGAAGGAGGTTTACCCAGGCCGAGGTCCCACGCACCATCTCGGCGTGGAGCCATCCAATGTCCCGATCTCGACCTGCCGGAATGCCTCAACAAAAAGTGGTCGCCATGACGACCCTTCCTATCGGGCTGCCCGCTCCGCCTAGTGGAGCCCGGACGCGGCCGTTCCACGCGAGGCCCAGCGTGGATCGCGCACGGCGGTCCTTTCGAACCCGCCGTGGCTCGGATCCCCGCTGGTTCTCGCGGCACGCGAAGCCCGGCACGCACCGAGGGCCCGCTTCGGCTAAAAGTCGACCTAACCTCTAACCCGGTTACCGTCGATGCTTCACCTGGATGCTTACATGCATACGCTACCCCTTGCTTGCTCATACCTCCAGCCGTTTCCATGCTCCTCGTCGTACCTTCTCTAACACACCCAGGTACACTCATTCCACTCCCAGCCTTGGTCACACACCTGACCACCGAACACTTTGGCACACATTCGTTGGTCGCACACCTCACCAACACACCTCTTCGCGCCCCTTCCTCGGTCACCTCCTCTGTGACCATCACAGGTGTGCTCTTACTCGCACACCCAACCACGTGCCTCACTACCAACTCAAGTGTGCATTCCCACACACGCTCTACCATTCCAGGTGTGCATCCTTCCATTCCAGGTGTACATCCTCGCTCACCTGTCACAACCAACTCACGCTCCGTGCCACTCTCACTACTCTCACCTCCACTCTTGACAACGCACTCACCCTTACTCCCGACAGCGCACTCTTTCCTCATGCACCTGTCCGTTACACACCTCTCTCGCGCACACTCTTGCGCACACTCTCCCGTCACACCCTCTGTAACACTCACCACAGGCGTGCATTCTTCCTTACTTTTGACAGCGCACTCTTTCCCCATGCACCTGTCCGTTACACACCTTTCTCGCGCACACTCTCCCGTTACATCCTCTGTAACACTCCTCACTACGCGCTTCCATGTGCTCCCTCGCACACGCGCTTCGACCAACTCACTCTTGACGGCACACTCACTCCTCGGCGTGCACTTTTTCCTCACACACCCCAGAGTCGGACTTTCTTGCACACCTCCTTTTTCGCACACCAGACCTGTCGCACACTTCACCAACGGCCTCTCACGAACACCCGGGTCCATCTCGACCCCCAAGCTTCTTAAATCACCTGGCGCATCATACGCACGACCATATTGGTCACCACTTACACCGGGTCCTCTTCCTCTTCGCTTCTCCTCCATCACCTGCGAATCCCTCATCCGGTTAATGAGCACATCATCACGATCCGAACACAGACTTTGGACCAATTCTTTTACTTCCTCCTTTATCTCTTTCTTATCCTCTCTCCGTCGCTTCTTAATTTCGCTCACCTCTTCTTCCACTTCTTCTAATTTCTGCTTCACCTCTTTTATGTCCCGGTACGTCTCCTCAAGCTCGTCCTCTAAGGCTACCTTGACCGTTTCCATGTGCGTCCTCACCTGCCGGTCCTTCGTCTCCATTACCTCTGTCACCTCGTCCAACCTCGTTGTCAGTCCCTCACGTACCATCTGACATTCCCTCTTCGTCGCTATCAAGTCGTCTTTTAGTTCTTTCTGTGTCGCTTTTAACCCTCCTAATACCGCAGTGTTCCTTTGAACCTGCTCCGTTAGTCCTTTCTGTCCCTCCGTCAGCTGTTCCACCTCCTGCGTCAGGTCCTCTATGCCCCCTTGTAACTTTACAGTCCCCTTTCTCACCTCCTTCTCCATGTGCTCCTTACAGTGCCTCACCTCCTCGCGCACTCCTCCGACCTCCTCACTCACCCCTCTTCTGATCTCTTCTCCCATCACTTGCATCTCCTGCCCAGATGCCACCCTCATCTGCTCCATTTCCTCCCTGTGAGCATCCAGTTTGGTTTCTACCCCCATTCTGACCCCCTCTATCTGCTGCCCCATTTGTTTAACTTCCCTTTCCGCTTGGTCCCTCATGTCCCTCAATTTGCCTTCCATACTGTTTTCTAACCCCTCTAACCCCTTTTGCATCCCTTCCATTTGATTCTCTTGAGCGGCCATTCTGTTTTCTACCCCCATTAACCCCTGTTTCACCCCTTCTATCCCATTGTCTAACCCCTCTAATTTAGCTTCTAGCCGTTCCCCCATTTCTCCCATTTTGCCCCCCATTCTGCCCCCCAATCGCTCACTATCAGCCCTCATTTGCTCACTCTGAGCATCCATCCGGTTCCCCATTACCCCCATCATTCTGCTTTCCATTTCTTCGCTATTCTTGTCCATAAGGGCCTTCATTTGTATAAAAAAAAGGTTCAAATCCACCGGTGGCGCTACTACGGTCGCGGGCGCGGTCGCCGTGGCCATGTGCGAGGCGCCATTTTGCGCGCCCGTAACCTCGTGCGCGACGACGCTATTTTGCGAGCCTGCCACCCTCACTGCTTCGCTCTCCTTTTGTCCCTCAATTTGGTCCTGGATCGAACCTGCCTCACTCTCCTCTACCGGAACCCAGCCGTCTTGATCTGCCATAGCGCGACTTTCAAAATTCGGGTTTTTATTTTTGTAAAACACAATCAAATTTCGCCGTTATAATTTCGAGCGCGTGAAACGCGCTTCGGGTCCAATCTCACTCCTCGACACCAATTGTTACAGACGCGGTGCTAGATGTTAGTTTACCGAGCGGTTTGGTATTACCGCGTCCGCACAGTTACTCCCCGATTAGAACCCTTTCCCGCCCGATTCCACTCGAACGTTGGCCGAATCGCGCTACGCTAAATCAATGAAGGAAAGGACACAACGGCTGGGATTAATGCAACGACACAAGGGGTACAGTTCTCAAGACCTCTGGAGGAGGATATAATATTGGTGATGCAGAAACGGGTAGATTACACGGGAAGAGGTAAAGCACAGCAAGATGGGCACTTAGACACAGTCTTATCTATCCCCGACAGACTACAGACAAACGGGACAAGACGGACTTACACGGGGATTGATGGCAAGGAAGGGCAGGCAGTCGATAGCTCAAGGTGCACCTTGGCTCAGGGGCAGAATCAAACGCGGTCCGGTCCAGAGATGCGGGGAGGTATTCAGCGCTTGGAGGTGTGGCGTCCTTTCTTCTCCAAGCTGAGGCGCATCTGACGTCACCTCCCTCTTCCTGCGCATGTCCAGCGGGGAGTCACGCCCTCGGCTCATTAGCTCCGCCCCAGATGGAATCGGTCCGCCGCTTCTTATTGGGTGCGGGGGGTTACCGGGCTCCGCCCTTGACGAGGAGCTGACAGCGAGCCCCTGCGTGGTAACCCCGTCGGAGCACATGTTCAATGGCGGCTAACCAAGCCGGAGTGAGGACGCACACTCCCCGCGCCGCCGCCGCTGTTGTTGTAATTGTTGTTGTACCATGAGGAAGAGCTGCGGGGAGGTATTGGGAGGTCCTAAACTTTCTAACGGTGCCATACAATCACATTCTGGTGCAACGAAGAGTCAGAATTAATGGAAACGAGTCCTTAACTGACATAGACTAAGAATAACTAGCAAGATGTCCTATAGTTGTCTACGTGAGATGCGGTGAACCTGGGTGCGACATTTAATGGGGGAAATAGGGGAAGGTCGGTTCTACAGAGTGTTGTTTACAGACAATGGGACTAGGGAATGGGGGATTGGGGATAGTTGGGGAGTATTGGGGAAATAGGGGAATATTTACAAGCGGATATGGATGGAGGCCAAATCCCATATCCGCAACAATATATATATATATATATATATATATATATATATATATATATATATATATATATATACATATATATAATTTCAAAACGCACCTGGTCACAAGTGTGCCTCCCTGACTGGGTCCTCAGTCGAAGTTCTCAGCATCATCCCGTTTTGGCCCTTCAACCTTGATACGGTCAGCTATGGTGGGTCAGCAGGGGCAAATGCGCCTCCACATGCAACAGCTACACCTGGATGCGTACATACCCCCACCCCCAGCCAGTGAGAATACAGACGACAACAACAAAACCGCCTCCACTCCCAGAATCCACAGCCCCTCACCCACTCACTCACACACCTCACCCACTCACTCAGTGGATTCTGGGAGTGGATATATTTATATAATTGTGTTTCTACGCCCCCAGTAGTGTTTATAATAGCGGACATGGAGTTGCCCCCCCCACCCCCCCTCCAAATTGAAGGAAGACCCTCTCGTGAGCAGGCTGTTGGTGCTCCTATGGTTGGCAGTGCCAATAGAGAGTCTACACCCCCTTTCAAAAATGTCACCTTTTGTTGCCTTATAGCCTCGAATTAAAATGCATTAAATCAGACTTTTTCCACCTTTATTTACACATCATAACCCAAAACTTTAAAGTGAAAAACAAATTCTACAAACTTCAGAAAATTAATTAAAAATGCAAAACTAGAATATCTTGGTTGAATAAGTGGCCACGCCCTTATATTAGCAATTGTAAATTCAATCAGGTGCTACCATTCACCTTCAAAATCACACACCAAGTTAATTGGCCTCTACCTTTGTTAAATTGTAGTGATTCTGATTATTTCAGAATGAAATCAGCTGTTCCTGTAGGTTTCCTCTGCTGGGTAGTGCATTTCACAGCAAAGACTCAACCAAGAGCACCAAGGAGCATTCAAAATACCTCTGGGATAAAGTTGTGGAAAGGCACAGATCAGGGGATGGGTATAAAAATATTTCAAAGGCCTTGAATTTCCCTTGGAGCACAGTCAAGCTAATCACTAAGAAGAGGAAGGCGTATGGTATCACCAATACCCCGTGTAGATCAGGCCGTCCCTCCAAACTGGATGACCAAGCAAGGAGGAGACTGATCAGAGAGGTAACCAAGAGGCCAATGGCAACTTTGAAAGAGCTACAGGCCTTTATGGCAAAGACTGGTCACAGTGGTCACACTAAGACTGGTCACAAAGACTGGTCACGGAGGAGATCTCGCGAGATCTTGGAGACGGCGGCAGGGATTTTCGAAGCTCCACACGGTCTCCACGTTTTTCGAAGTTAAGTCTGTTCACAATTGTATTTTGTCGAAACTGTATTTATCTTTCGGTGTGTGAAGTTATTGTGTGCAACTTTGGTTGTTTCTCGGTGTTTATCTTTCATAAATTGATCGTCTGTTTGCCGTGTCGCGAGCAAGGCCTTTGCCGCGTCGCGAACGATTTGAAATCGAAGTTAAGTGATTGTTCCCATTTGTATTTTCGTTAAAACTGTATTTATTTATGGTGTTGTACGTATATTGTGTCCCGACGAAGATTTTTCGGTGCAAATCTTTCATACCTGTATTGAAAATCGTGTTAATTCGTGTCGTGTCTTGAGGCCTTGTACAGTGTGCACTGTACAACCTTGAGGCTTTGTTTTTCTCAGCGGTCCGTCGTTTGTGATCCAATAACTTTCGTTCTCTGTATTCCCAGTCTTTTCACCCATAGCCTACTTCCTTGTGTAAATCTCAACTCAAAAAAAAACAACAACAAAAAAAAAAAAAAAACAACAAAAAAACATTGCCTTCTCTGTTCTCATTCGTTTATTCATTCTTATTCGTTCATTCGTTCTTCGACCACGTGTTTCTCCCCCATTTCCCCAGATAGTTTTCACTCATTAACCTTCAATGTTTACACTTTCCCCTCAAGTTATGTATTCCGTCATATTTTATAACACCTTTTTCTTCTTCTTCTTTAAAAGGCTGCTTTCGACTTGCTCACCAAATCAATTCATCCCAAAAAAATTATCCATCTCCTATAGTGCCTTTTTTCTACATTCCCTAAACTCTCCTGCACTCCATCCTCCATCCAGCGTCCTTAAACGTATTTTTAACTCGAAGGTCACAAGAAACTCATTTTGCAATAAATGTTCGTTTCCCATAAATCGTACACTTTCAAAAATCCAATCTCACCCCTCCCCTCCAAATCTTCCCCATAACCCCTCCCCTCCAAATCTTCCCCATCACCCCTCCCCTCCAAATCTTCCCCATCACCCATCCCTTTCAAATCTCCCCCCTTGCCCCCTCCCTCCTAAACTACCCCCTCACCCCTCCCCGCCAAGACGCCGCCTCGCCCCTCCCCTCCTAGACTCCTGCCTCACCCCTCCCCTCCAAATCTCCCCCATATCCCATCCCTTTCAAATCCCTCCCCTTGTCCCTTCCCTCCCAAACTCCCCCCTCACCCCTCCCCTTCAAATCTCCCCATCCTCATTGCTTCTCAATTTCCCCCCTCTCACTCCCCCTCCTCAAAGCGTCCTCCCCGCTTCTTCCCCCTTCAAACTCTCACCTCCATCTCCCCCAACCTTCTGCCTCGCTCTTCCCCCTCCTCAAATAACACCTCATTGTGGCTCACCCAATCACCATCAAACCTTTTGTCCGCCCCATCCTTCCCTTTCTCCGAGCTATTCTGAAATCTCTGACACACCTTCAACAGCTCTCCCTACCTCTTCCACCTCTTCCACATCTTACCCTACCCCTCCTCCCCCCTGTTCTGTATCTGATGCTCCCCCTTCCTCTTCATTAACGGTATGGACCTCAAACATCCGGGGCCTTCGTTCAAACTTAACTGATCTCTCCATACAGGTTGCTTCTGTCAAACCAGACGTGATCTGCTTAACAGAAACTTTCCTCCTTTATGATGTCTCTGATTCCATAGTATCTCTCCCGGGCTACTCCCTCCTCCGGTATGATAGACCTGAGCCTCGTCCTGGAGGCGGGGTTGCTATCTTTATCAAAAACTCTCTTCCTCACTCGCCCTGCACTGCACTCTCTCCACCTCACCCCCAGGAATACCTCTGGCTACGGCTTCCCCTTCGCTCCCACCTCTTGTTCATATGTGTGTTGTACCGTCCACCAAACAGTGATGACTCCATCTACATCTCGCTGTCTGATGATATGGACCAACTTCTATCTACTCATCCCAACTCTCTCTTCCTCATATGTGGTGATTTCAACTGTCATCATGCCAGTTGGCTGGGTGTGGGTACCTCTCTCACCAGCCATGGCTCCTCAGCAAAGGACTTCTGCGACTCACTGGGACTGACACAATCTGTCAATTTCCCGACCCGGATCTCAGTCAACGGAACATCTTCTCTTCTGGACTTGGTTATGACTAACTTCCCTGAAAATGTCTGCTGCTCTTCTTCTGCTCCGATCGGATCATCTGATCATGTCCTTGTTAAAGTGGACATCTCTCTGACCATCCTCAGGGAGCCTGCTCAGCGTCGACGAGTCTGGCATTTCACTCAGGCCAACTGGCACGGTCTTCAAGCAGCCATCAATCATCTGGACTGGTCTCCCATCTCTACCACCTCTGACATCAACTCATCCTGGGAATTCTTCCAAAGTAAATTGCTCTCTCTCATGCACAGATTTATCCCATCTCGTCTTCAGTTGTCATACCCTTCCTCCCGTCCATGGTACACGGAATCTTGTGGTGAGGCTGTTGCCCAGAAACAACTTGCCTTCGTCTCCTGGAAAGCAAATCCAACGGAAGGAAATCTCATTTCCTTTCACAAAGCCCGAAACAAGTGTGTGTCCACCCTCAGGAGAGCCAGGAAACAATATCTCTCCGTTCTCAAGACCGAACTCTCTTATCTGTCTCCCTCTTCCAAATCCTGGTGGCGTCTGGTCAAATCCGTTTCTGGTGTTTGTTCCCCCTCCATCCCCTCCCTTACCTCAAACGGCTACACAGCTGACTCCGCACGTGAAAAAGCTGAATGCCTCAACTCTGTGTTTGCCTCTAAATCTTGTGTCCCAAACCCATCCCTCTCTGTACCCACCATACCCAGTCGTACCCTGCTGCTCCTGGACTCCGTGTCCTTTCCTCCTGACAAGGTGGAAAAGTTTCTGTCAACCCTCGACTCTGATTCTGCAACTGGACCCGACGGCATCAGCCCACGGGTCCTAAAATCCTGCTCTGCTGCTCTATCTCACCCTCTCTCTGTTCTCTTCACCCTCTCTTTTGCTCAAGGTCAACTGCCATCTGCTTGGAAATCAGCCAACATCACCGCTTTGCACAAAAAAGGTGCAAAAACAGATCCTAGCAACTACAGACCAATCAGCCTTCTCCCAATTATCAGCAAAGTCATGGAATCCATCATTGCTTCGGATATGAAATCTTTCCTCTTCTCCAATGGCTTGATCTCTGATCATCAATTTGGTTTCAGACCAGGTCACTCTACTCTGGACATGCTGCTTCTGCTGTCTCAACAATGGATGGAGGTCCTCAATGCCAAACAGGAAATTAGAGCTGTCTCCCTCGACATATCACGTGCCTTCGACACGGTCTGGCACCCCGCTCTGCTCACCAAACTCTCCTCCTTTGGTATCCATGGAAATCTCCACGCATGGCTGGCGGACTTCCTCTCTAGTCGTCGTCAACGTGTGGCCCTGAATGGGTTTCTCTCATCTCCTCTTCCTGTTCAGGCTGGAGTTCCCCAAGGCAGTGTTCTGGGCCCCGTGCTTTTTCTGGTCTTCATCAATGATCTCTCTGACTCTCTCGAAAATCCTCTCTATCTCTTTGCTGATGACTCCACTCTCTGCCGCTCCATGCCTCTTCCCTCAGATCGGCAGTCTGCTGCCTCCTCACTCTCTGAAGACCTGGACAAAATCACAGACTGGTCAAACAAGTGGAACATGTCTTTCAATCCTGACAAATCTCACACTCTTACTATGTCTCTCCGAAAAGATCGACTGGACAACCCTCCCATCTACTTTCTCAACAATCCTCTCCAAGAAGTTCTGTCGCTCAAGATTTTGGGTCTCACTATCTGCCATGATCTTTCTTGGGAAAACCACATTTCCAAGCTGGCCTCCAAAGCCAGTCGCCGACTGGGCATCCTCCGTCGTGCGAAGTCCTTCCTCGGCACACCTGAGCTCCTCACCACATACAAGGCTTTCATCCGCAGCTCAATGGAATACTGTTCTCCCCTATGGGCCGGTGCTCCTGCCTCACACCTAGCTCGGCTTCACGCTGTTGAAACCAAAGCTTTCAGAATTATTGGAATCTCCCGCGATGAAGCTATCTCTGAGGGCCTTTCACTCACTCACCGCAGGCAGGTAGGTGGTCTTTCTGTCTTCTACCGACTCCTCTCCGGCCTTGCACCCCCAGCTCTCTCTGTGCTCTGTCCCCCAAATATTCCTACAGGTCGCACAAGATCTGCCAGCAACCCTCTGATGGTTAAACTGCCGAAATCTCGGCTCTCTGCTCACCTTCACTCTTTCATTCCTCTTTTCTCCCGCCTCTGGAACAAACTCCCTCACTCCCTTCAATCCCACTCCTCCCTCCAGGTCTTTAAAACAGCTGTTCACCACCATCTCTTATCTTCCCCCATCCAAAACCTTGATCTTTTCTACCCCCGCTAATTCACCCCAGATCCACCTTGTTTGAAATTCCAACTTCTTTCCTGGAAGTCCTGGCAGTGTCCATATGTTTTATACCTCTCCCACCGCCCCCTTCCCACGCCCCCCCCCCCCCCAAAGCCCTCGCCCTCTCTCAGATCTCTCGATGTCTCCATGTCTCTCGGTCCCTGCTCTCAAATGTTGTGTTTGTGTCCTTCCCCCTCTCTCCCCATCTTGTCTACCGCTCCCTATGTTATATGTTTTATGTGTCGGTTTGTCTTTCTGTGTGATTAATGTTCGCTCTTTCACGAGCCTCGATCTTGTATACAAAAAAAAAAAAAAAAAAAAAAAAGTGTGCATGTGACAACAATATCCCAAGCACTCCACAAGTCTGGCCTGTACGGTAGGGTGGCAAGAAGGAAGCCATTGCTCAAAAAAGCCCACCTTGAGTCCTGTTTGAGGTTTGCAAAAAAACACTCCAAAGATTCTGAAGCCATGTGGCAAAAATATTTGCGGTCTGACGAAACCAAGATGGAAATTTTTGGCCGAAATGCAAAACGTTACGTTTGGTGGAAACCGAGTACAGCACATCACCCAAAGAACACCATCCCTACTGTGAAGCATGGTGGTGGCAGCATCATGTTATGGGAATGTTTCTCATCAGCAGGGACTGGGGCACTGGTCAGAATAGAAGGGAAAATGGATGGAGCAAAATACAGAAAAATACGAGAGGAAAACCTGCTTCCCTCTGGTAGAAAGCGGAAATTGGGGTGGAAGTTCACCTTTCAGCATGACAACGACCCAAAGCACACAGCCGAAGTTACACTGTAGTGGCTACGAAACAAAAAGATAAATGTCTTTGTGTGGCCAAGTTAGAGCCACGACCTAAATCCAATCGAAAATCTGTGACATGACTTGAAGATCCTGTCCATGAACACTCCCCACACAACTTGACTGAGCTTGAACAGTTTTGTGCAGAAGAATGGGAAAATATTGCCCAATCAAGGTGTGCAAAGTTGGTAAAGGCTTTGTTTGAAATTTGTAGATTTTGTTTTTCTCTTGGAAGTTGTGGGTTTTGATGTGTAAATATAGGTGGAGAAAGTCTTATTTAAAGCATTTTCATTCCAGGCTATACTGCAACAAAAGGTGAAAATTTTGAAAGGGGGTGTAGACTTTCTATAGGCACTGTATATCATAGTTTTAGTTTTTGTCAATTTGTTCACTTAAATACTGTATGTATTTTCACTTTGTGAAATATGTCAACCCTAAGTAATTGGGGCAATATATTTATTATGTCAGGTATATCAGCCATCCTGACCTAGAGTCATTTTCAAGGTTTTAAGGGACTGCAGTCCATCGTTCATCAACTGCCCATTTAGCTATTGACTCGAATACGAGGATGCACCTTCGCTGTACACGACCACCGTGCGTTCATGAATCTCTTTAGAGCTGGTACCTCAGTTGCATATAAATATGATGACACCTCAGTGCTCAATTTTAGCGAGATCCATAATTGTATGATTTCACGAACTTTTTGGATTATATTCTGAAACAACAAACAATATCGTATTAGTGAAGCTAATGGGATACAAGTGTACACATCAGCTTACAATGAGGAAAAAATCCTCAACTCCTGTGTGTTGATGAAATTCAAATTGCTTTTGTCTGTCCCTCAAATATTTTGGGAATTATTAAATGCGTTCTTGATTCACCAAGATCAGCCAAAAGAAAGACAAAGATCAAATTCTGCTGTTAATCATTTTCTGAACAATAATTTAAGACACAACAACAACAACAACAACAACAACATGCATTTTAAAGGCCATTTTCCCTGCTAGAGCGGGCGATTTGAGACATGAATGTAATTTAGATTATTTTGTTTTTTTTAATACGAGCAGGGTGGACTCTGTTTGATTGGCCTATACATGAGCATCGTTAATGGTTCATGGCCACTATTTCATAATGTGACATTTATAATAGTATTTGTGAAGAATCGATCAAATAATCCGAGTGATGTCCGGCTGTAGGATTTGTGTTTTTCTTGTATTTTAACGAATGTCCAATTTGCATCCGGTAATTGCTGTTTTCGATGCCGGACTCCCTGGTAATTTCATTGCCAAGATGCCAGCATTGGCAGGGTCAACGTTTCTGCTCTGTCGACAAGACCTGCCACAAACATAATTTATTGATAAACCTTGCACAGAAATTGAACAATTTGCAAGAAATTGAATTTTTATAATGCAAAGACTTGCAGCAATGTAATTCTTTTCCACAACTGGGTATGAAAAATATTAAAGACAAAAATTGGGTGCAATGTTTTCATTGATGTGATAGACATTTTATTACCGTGGCGATATTGCTTACACTTCCTTGTGTTATTGACATTGTTTCTTTCCAACAGCAGGTACAGCTGCAGTTCGTAGGACGGTCAGTATGCTGGTTCCCCTTCCTGCATCCAACAATGTCATACTACTTGATTGTCAAAGATTCATCGGTATGTGGTGTATCACTCTTAGTTGTTGTTATGCTTGTATTTATATTTGTGCCGGTCTGTTTTTAATACGGTGGTTTGAGGCTTGAGAAGAAATGAGTGCATATGAGGAGTCAACACATATTTCCCCAAACTCTGAAGAAATGCACCATTGAAACTCATCAGAGGTCGTCATTTTCTGTGTAGCTTTTTTTTTCCTGTATACTAAGTCGGGGCTCGTGTAGGAAGTAACACATATAACCTACACTACCGGTCAAAAGTTTTAGAACACCTCAATTTTTCCAGTTTTTATTGAAATTTACACAGTTTAATGTCCAGTGAATAACCTGAAATGGTACAAAGGTAAGCAGTAAACTGCTCGAGGTTAAAAAAAACGTTTAGGTAAGCAAAAACAGGAAAATAATGTAAATTGCACAGTTATATTGTAAAAAAAGGCCTTCTTCAGGGAACAAGTAATGGGTTAACAACTTACAGCTGTTCTGCAGCAATGTAAGTAAATGAAGCCTTGAAAGTTGATGCAAACAATTCCTACAGGTGGCCCAAGCTCTGCTGATTACTTGATTACAAACCCCTTGTCTGTATAAAAGCAGTATTGGAACAGACTGTTATTACACCCTCTGAAGCATTAATTGGACAATATTGCACTGCAGGAAGTAGTAAAATGGAAACTGGAGGAAACTCTGACAGGAAGAGGTCTGGCAGACCCAAAGCCACAACAGAATCAGAAGACAAGTTTCTGAGAGTCAACAACTTGCGTGACAGGCGGCTCACAGGACAACAGCTTGAAGCACAGCTTAACACTGGTCGACGTAAGCATGTCTCAGTTTCAACTGTGAAGAGAAGACTTCGAGCTGCAGGTTTGACAGGTCGAGTGGCAGTAAGAAAGCCATTGCTAAGATGGCAAAATAAGAAAAGGAGGCTTGCCTGGGCCATGAAGCACCGCCAGTGGACTACTGAAGACTGGAAGAAGGTCTTATGGACCGATGAATCAAAATTTGAAATCTTTGGTTCATCGCGCAGGGTTTTTGTATGCCGTCGAGTACGTGAACGGATGGTTCCTCAGTGTGTGACACCAACTGTCAAACATGGAGGAGGAAGCGTGATGGTCTCGGGCTCTTTTGCTGGATCCAGAGCCGGCGACTTGCACCGAGTGACTGGCACCCTGAACCAAAAGGGCTACCACAGTATTTTTCAGCGCCATGCAATGCCCTCTGGTATACGCCTAGTTGGTTAGGGGTTCATCCTACAGCAAGATAATGACCCTAAACACACCTCCAGGGTATGTCAAAACTACCTTTGAGGAAAAGAACAAGACGGTGGGCGTCAAATCATGGAATGGCCAGCACAGTCTCCAGACTTAAACCCCACCGAGCTGGTTTGCGATGAACTGGACAGAAGGGTGAAAGCAAAGCAACCTGCAAGTGCAACACATTTGTGGGAACTTCTGCAACAGTGTTGGGAAGAACTTCCCAAAACAATATTGGATTTTCATTGTAGAAAGAATGCCACGAGTGTGTTCGGCGGTTATATCTGGAAAAGGTGGCTACTTTGCTGAGTCAAAAATTTAAATTAAATTTTGTCAAACAAAATGATTCTTTAGATTTCTTTTTTTTTTATCTCCAATTGTTTATTTGTTCTATGCTTAATTTCAGAGTACATTGAGACATTAAACTGCGTAAATTTCAATAAAAACTGGAAAAATTGAGGTGTTCTAAAACTTTTGACTGGTAGTGTATAACAAAGGAAGCGGGATACAAGAGGCGGCAAGAGAGAGAAGGGCAACAACAGTAGATAACAGGGACATCAGGAGATCTGTGGAAGAGAGAGGACTGGCGGTGTACATGGGATAAAACAAATGGACACTACAGGGGATATCAGGAAAGAAAATTTAAATCAAATAGTTCCTCGATCATAAACGAACGTCTGTACATAAACAGACTGACAGACAAAGTGAACCAATTGCTTAACTCCACTTTTCACTTTACGTGTGAGGGGGTAATTACAAATGTACTCGTTTTCTGGGGCACCACATTGAAATCACCATCCACACGAACTAAGAACCTGGTGAGCGAGAGATGGGGATGCTGTGAGACTCAGCAGGCCGTGGGATGGTCCAGTGGCAGGACAACCCCATTCTGGAGCAGGAGGCAGCAGTGAGCAAAGCAGTCAGAGCGATTTCCAATGACCCCAACATACCAGTGCTCGAGATAGCACATTGGGGACATGGATACAGAGAGCGCTACGGAGAGCTTGCTCATGTTGCCTCACCATCTATGGATTTTTTCGGGGAGGAGACCAAGCAGAGCACCCATTCTCACCAATCGGTGCCCACAGTCCTTTGTCTCCAAATCCTGCCATGGCATCTGACATGGGACTGTTGGCCAATCCTGGCACTTCCTGTCCAAATGGCTCTGCCCTGCCTCCCCGAGAACTCTTTAGTTCCAGAATGACCATTCCCACCAAGCCCATCTGCTCATTATAAACCAAGCCTGTTCTCACTCTCCTCACCTTACATAGTTCCAGACATGGGAGAACATGATTACACATACTTTAACCTCTTTATCTTTGAAAGTGCATGGTGGCACACGAATAAACAGGCCAAATTACTCCAGCATTGTGCTTAATACAAGCACAAAATGGATAACCGACATGATGTTGACACCTTAATCGAATAGCTGAAACTCCCCTCTCCACCCCCTGTCCCCACCACACACACACAAACACAACAATACAACAACAACAACATGCATTTTAAAGGCCATTTTCCCTGCTAGAGCGGGGGTTAGCCTTGCGGTCCCCATGACAATCTTATCCATTTTGCCCTATTTTCTGCATCTCTCCTTGTTAACCCCCTTGCCCGCATTTCTTCTTCCACCATCTTTAGCCAAGTCTTTCTCGGTCTTCCCCATCTTCTACTTCCTTCTACATTCATTTCCATCACTCTTCTCAACCAGTCACTTTCATCCTTCCTCAACACATGACCAAACCATCTCAACCTGTTCCTCTTCACAGCATCAATCACAGGCTCTATTCCCATCATCTTTCGCAATTCATCATTTGTCTTCCTCTCTCTCAACGATACTCCGCACATCCGTCGAACCATTCGCATTTCCACCCTTTCCAACCTTCGTTGCTGCTCTACGTTCATTACCCATGTCTCGCTCCCATAAATCATAACACTTCTCACACATGCAGCATACACCTTTCCCTTCAGCTTCAACGACACTCCCCTCATCATCAGCACGCCACTCAATTCCCGAAACTTCTTCCATGCACATCTCACTCGAGCAACCGTTGCCGAGTCTGATCCACCTTCTCCATTCAGCATGTCTCCGAGGTAGCAAAATGTTTTCACACCTTCCAGCTTCACGCCGTCTCCAAGATCCAACTCAACATTTCCTCCATCTGCAGCTCCCTCTGTGCATACCTTACATTTGAATGTAGCTGCCACACTGGTTAATGACCCTCTCAGACCACTACATTTTTGATGAACCCACTCAGCGCACATTGTACACTGAATGGAGTTCACTCCGACACCCTTCCGACACACAGCACAGGGCCACTTCCCAGTTCTTTCCACCTCGCCACATGCTTTACCACTTGCAGGGACTTGCAGACCTTCGTCTTTCCGATATTCACCTTCAGACCTTTTGTCTCCAGACATTCCTTCCACGTGTTCATCTTTTCCTTCAGTCCATCCATACTTTCCGCAATCAACACCAGATCATCTGCATACAACAACTCCCACGGTAAACCCTCCTTTACGTTCTGAGCCAGCACCTCCATCACAGCTACAAATAGTAGTGGACTTAGTACCGACCCCTGATGCACTCCCACCTTCACCTCAAACTCACCACTGTTCCCGTCCTTCGTCCTTACAGCTGTGCGCGCTCTTTTCTACATTGCCATCACTACTCTGATCAACCATTCCTCCACTCCTAACTTCCTCAATGCCCATGTCAATACTTTGCGTGGAACCCGATCGAATGCTTTCTCCAGATCAACAAACCCAAGAAACAACTTCTTCCTCTTCTCCATGTACTTCTGCAACTGCCTCACAATGAAAAGCGCGTCTGTCGTTCCTCTTCCTGGCATGAATCCAAACTGCATTTCGTCGATCTTCACTTTCTTCCTTATCCTCCTCTCCAACACCCTTTCCAATACCTTCGTTCCATGCTCCAATAACTTTATCGCTCAGTATGAGCCACACTCCAGAGGGTCACCTTTCCCCTTGTATAGAGGGACGAGGGTACTCAGTTCCCAAGCCACTGGAATGCGGCCTTCTTTCACCACCAGATTACAGATCTCTGTCATTCTCTTCACACCCAAACTTCCTGCTGCCTTCAACATATCTCCCACAACTTCCGTCGGCCCTCCCGCTTTTCTACCCTTCATTGCTTTTATCGCTTCCTCAACTTCCTTCTCAGTTATCTTCTCTGCCGGTCCTAAAACTGGGTTACTCTCTATGTTGCCATCCCATTCATTCTCTGTATTCAACAGCATTTCCATATATCTTGTCCATCTTCCTTTAATTCCATCTGGGTCGACAACGATTTGTCCCACTTCATCCTTCAAGCAACTCACCCCCATCACATCACACCTCTCTTTCGCTATCTGCTTTGCAATCCTGAATACTGCTTTCTGATCCTCTTCCGAATCCAAGCGTTCTTCGAACATTTTCCTACATGCCTCCTGCGCCTTTGCTACCTCTTTCTTTGCAGCCTTCCTGGCTGCCTTATAACTTTCATGCTCTGCTGTTTCTGCTCCCGTACCCTTCGCCTTCTGCCACTCCTTGAACTTCTTCCTCTTCTCGTCAATCCTCTTTCCAACTTCATCATCCCACCATCATGTTTCCGAGTGCCTCGGTGGTCCTTTTGGCCATCCACATACCTCACCAACGGCTCCCAACAGACTAGCTTTCATTGACATCCAACCACTTTCAAGCTCAACCACATCATCCTCGACCCTACTCAGCCTCTCTTTTAATGCCTCCCTTACTGTCACCTCTTTCAACCTCCACACCTTCATTCTCGGTTGGTACTTCACCCGCCGAGCTCTCCTCGCACCTTTCACCCTTACGTCGCAGACAACCAAGTGGTGCTGTGAAACAGCCTCCTCCCCCGGGATCACCTTTGTGTCCCGGAGGTGCTCCCTATCTCGCCTACGCACCATCAGGTAGTCAACGGTTGTCGTCGACCCACCTGACGTGTATGTAACAAGCTTATTATCCTCTTTCTGGAACTGAGTATTACAAATCAACAAATCAGCTCCATCAGCAATCTCCAAAATCCTTTCACTTTCTCCATTTCTCACACCATATCCGTAACCCCCATGAACTCCGTCAAAACCATCCATACTCCTTCCCACATGTCCATTTAGGTCTCCTCCTACCACAACAACTTCCTCATCTTTCACGTTTTCCATCAGCTTCTCTATCGCACACCAGAACTTGTCCTTCTCTTCATCGCTTCGACCAACCTGCGGAGCATATCCCGAGATGACGTTCACCAAGAGCTTTCCAATCATCATTTTCACCATCATCAACCTATCACTCACTCTAGTCACACTCACCACACTGTCTACAAACTCCTCAGAAAACAGGACACCAACACCATTCACGCCCTCCGGGCACCCTTGCCACACAAACTTGTATTTCTGTCCCTGCCTACCCTTCACCATTGTCACACCACTTCCCTTCCATCTCATCTCTTGCACACAACATATGTCCACTCTTCTTCTGACCATTACTTCCACCACTTCTCCTGATCTCCCTGTCATTGTCCCTACATTCCATGTCCCAAACCTCAGAAACCGATCTCCACTTCGGGCTGTACCCTGCCCACATGTAGTTGTAATTGTCATGGTTCTCTTTTTGAGGCAATGTTTTATGGCCGGATGCCCTTCCTGGCGCCAACCCTCTTAGTCGCCTCTTACGACACGCAGGGATACGGCATACCTATTCTAATCCAGGGTACACACTGGGAAACGTTTAAAACATGGAAATTCTGGGGGGTGGGGGGGGGGTGGGGGGGGCGGCTTCAGCATCACGGCTGCGGTTTAAACATATTTAAATAAATATTTGAACAAAACCATGAAAAACAATCTGGGAAAAGTCTCTAAGTGAGAACGTGGATTTGAGAAAGCAGGAGCAGAGGTGAAAGAAAAACAAGATATAGGGGGTGGGGCACAAGTCGAGACGAGGCCGCACGAGACACCAGGCCGCACGAGGCGCACGAGGCGCGAACAAAGAAACAACTAATTACACACAAATTTGCAACAACTACAAAACCAAAACCAAATAGAAACACACAATAACACATACACAACAAAATACGCAGCGGAAATTTGACAAAGAAACAAACGGGAAAACACTCAAACTTTGATGCCGTGGAGAGATCGAAGCAAGCCCCGTCGCTCGAGGGACCGGAAGTCCCTGCATTTGAGAGCAGGGACAAACACAACAATAAACATAGCAATATATCAGGTGGCTAATTACATAACATTGCTGCACTTGGACATTAATTGCAAGGAAGTGAAGAGACAATGTGCATGGATACGTGGTTTAAATCTGGAATCCCAACATCACGACAAGTATTCAAACAAAAATGTTTCAGGTGTGTCAAACATCTTTGTTTGACACTTGGCATAATATCTCCTGCTTCACTCCATACCCACTTTAGGAGATAGGACTGTGCAAAGAAATCCCAAATAACTTGACAGAAGCCTTTGAAAAGTCGGGATCTCAAAATGCCACAATGAGATGCACTCCTTTATCTGGCTTGTAAATGTGTTGTGCTTAGGCCAGCTGATGTATTGGAATGTTAACCTCGCAACTCGTGTGTGACCTCACGAGGCTTCTTGAATCCTAAATGCTCCAAGATTAGAATGGAGGCTTAAACCAGTGACTTTAAGTCACTTCCATCAATGTCGTTCTCCAAATGCTAGATGCTTGTCCCTCCCATAATGTCATGGGCCTTTAGTTCGCATTATCTTGTGTGACTGTAAACTCCCCGGTGATTCCTGTAATAGCACTTGGCAGGAATTCCAATGACTGGCAGTCTGGAGCAGCACTTAGGACAGGGCATGAGCTCTTCTGTCCATGCTCCTTTTGAGGTTGAGCGCCATATCACAGAGCATTTGGATTTCTGAATATGGCGTTCCTGGGTGTCACATCCATAAACATGTATGGGCTTCCCTCATGCTCCGCAGCCTTTTTCAACAAAGCTCTAGCCTTGTAAAAATCAGTGTTGCATTGTGGAGGACTTGAGCTGAGCAAATCACCACCCCCTTCTGTGTGTCCATACTTCATGTTTGCTTATCAAGGGGTAGGAAGTCTTGGAATTAATATACAATTTTCGTCTCTGATTCAGGTGTTTAGTCTTTAAACTGCACCATGCTCTTTATAGTTTTGAGATAGATGGGTGCAGCATCAAGAAGTATCTTTGCCAAGGTGTTTCATTGTTGAAACCTTCTTCGTTTTCTGTCTTTCTTTGCCGTTCTGCCTGTTCAATCACTGGAAAGTCGATAATAATGCGTTCTTTTTTTTTGGTGTACAGAGTCGAGGCTCGTGAAAGAGCTAACATTTATCAAACAAACAAATCAAACAAACAAGCAAACAAAGTATATAAAAAGGGGAGCGGTCGACAAGATGGGGAGAGAAGGGGAGGAAGCACACAAACACAACATTTGAGAGCAGGGACATCGGGAGATGTTTTTGGAGGGAGAGGGCCTGGGGGGAGGCAGGATAGGTATATAACGCAAGGACACCAAGGACTTCCAGGAAAGAAGTCAAAAGTCACCTCAAAAAAGTGGATTTGGGGTGAAATTAGCGAGGGTAGAAAAGATCAAGGTTTTGGATTGGGGAAGATAAGAGATGGTGGTGAACAGCCGTTTTAAAGACCTGGAGGGAGGAGTGGGATTGAAGAGAGTGAGGGAGTTTGTTCCAGAGGCGGGAGAAAAGAGGAATGAAGGAGTGAAGGTGAGCAGAGAGTCTTGATTTTGGCAGTTTAACCATAAGAGGGTTGCAGGCAGATCTTGTGCGACCTGCAGGAATATTTGGGGGACAGAGCCCAGAGAGAGCTGGGGGAGCAAGGCCGGAGAGGAGTCGGTAGAAGACGGAAAGACCACCAACCTGCCTGCGGTGATTAAGTGAAAGGCCCTCGGAGATAGCGTCATCGCGGGAGATTCCAATGATTCTGAACGCTTTGGTTTCAACAGCGTGAAGACAAGCTAGGTGTGAGGCAGGAGCACCAGCCCAGAGGGGAAAGCAGTACTCCATTGAGCTGCGGATGAAAGCCTTGTATGTGGTGAGGAGCTCAGGTGTGCCAAGGAAGGACTTCGCACGACGGAGGATGCCCAGTCGGCGACTGGCTTTGGAGGCCAGCTTGGACATTAGGCTGGGCCAAATCAGGGGTGATTTTCAATTTTTCATACTACAAGGTTGTAATTTACCTAAAAGTTGTGGCTGGGTAACAGAAACAAAACCATGAAATTTTTTTTCAAAAATATTGACGTCTTACGGTAAAACAGCCCGTTACCATAGCAACCGTTACAGATGACTCAAAAAATTCTTAAAATCGATGATTTCTCAGGCTGTGTGTGACCCCCAGAGTTGATTCTGGTACCAAAAGATTCAGAATTGAAAGCCAAGGATGATTGGATAGCTTAACAATGTCTGTGACACAATTCAATACAACTTTTATCCCAAAAACTCATTTTTATCTCAAATTTAAGGCATTTGTTTGAAAAAAAAATGAAAATTTTGCTTTTTAATCATAGGATAATCATTAATCAGAGCTATAGTCAAATTAAATGTACTTTAAATTAACTTTTGTCATTGATTAAGCTTTTTTGTCTCAAATTTAAGGTCTGACATTGAACATTGATAACAAAATAAAAAACCTAGTCCCAATTGTAATCAATGGAGGCCAATGACCTCTTAGTCACAACCTCAGTGGATGTTGCCAGTCCATGCAGCTTCTCCCTGACGCCCTTCACAACCCTGTATAGAGCCTGGAGCTGCGCCTCAGATGTGGGGGCCTTGTTAGTGTTCAAATCTGTGGCGAGTCCAAGTGTCCGCTCTGCTGCGTCATTGACAACTGGGAGTTTGGCCACAACTTCCTTGCCATGACGATAGCTGTCTGAGGTGGGCCACTGTGCAACGGGGAGCTTGACAAAACTGGAGTCAATACCCAAGAGTTCAAACATGCTCCAAGAGTCGTAACCAACAAAGTCTTTGAGGGCTTTACTCCCCAATTGCTGTGAGGCTGGCATCTCCTGTATCATGTTATGTGCAGTCCCATGGTACCTGAGCATAGCCCTTCTCATAGTCTGCTTGTCAGATGACGTTCTGTCCGAGAAGAGTGCCAAAGAGACCAATCTCTCTGAGAGGTACCACAAATGGTTTTGTAGCTTCTCTCGGGCCACAGTCACAAAGGACAGAAATTTGGCAGGCCACTTTGTTGGATTCTTTGCGATACTGGCCTCAGCCTTGAGGAGGTTCTTCATCAGGTACATGTCGTTAGATGGTGCATCTGCAGCACTGGTACATGTCAACCACGCTTTAGTGTAGAAGACTGACATGAATGCAGCGAGACTGGTTATGTCTTCCAGCTCTTCGGGTGTGTAGATATCTCCCAGCTGCCGACGGAAGAGTGCCACCTTTATAGTGTATAAAGTCTTGCTCATCCAACGGGCGTGGTGGAATGCCCCAGGAGCTTTGATAGTGATGGTCCTCATACCATCAGGGACAGTCCCTCCAAGAAACAGCAGTGTGAGGTGTGCCAGCTCCAGGTAGTCGTGTCGAAGAGTCTCCTTTGTGCTATTGTCCATCCACGTCTGAAGGAAGGTGATGGTGGCATGTACATGGCCAGCCAGCTCTCTCTGTTGAGCAGACACCTCGACCAATGTGTAGTTGCCCTGGTCCAATTCACTCCGAGTGTTGAGCAGTCGCTTGAACAGCTGTTCATTAGGTCCTGTGGTGGGGCCATACACTATTGAGCAAGACGCCCCTCCAACCAATTCGTGGATGTGGTGCCGACACGCCAGTTGCAGAAGACTCCTGCCAAACTCAGTCTCCAGTCTTACTACGACTCCACTCTTGACCCCAGAGTTCACTGCCGTTGTATCGAAGACAAGAGCGCCTATCCTTGATGTGTGCAAGAGCGCCTTGAACGCCCTGATGAATGGTTACAGTAACAACCGAAAGCAGGCATTAAAATTAATGATTGTAAGCTGCTTTTGTTAACTTTTTTTTATTGAAATGAAGATGGCCAAATTTAAACAACGTTATAACAGTTATAAAAACTGGACAATACAAGGTTGTAAAAGACAATTTAAAGTAAATTTAATCTGATTAATGGTTATCCTATGATTAAAAAGCAAAATTTTCAATTTTTTTCCATAAATATGCTTGAAATTTCAGACAAAAATCAGTTTTTTGGATAAAAGTGGTATTGAATTGTGTCACAGACATTGTTAAGCTATCCAATCATCCTTGGCTTTCAATTCTGCATCTTTTGGTACCAGAATCAACTCTGGGGGTCAAACACAGCTTGAGAAATCGTCAATTTAGGCATTTTTTGAGTCGTCTGTAACTGTTGCTATGGTAACGGGCTGTCTGACCGTAAAACGTCAATATTTTTGAATTTTTTTTTCATGATTTTGTTCCTGATACTCACTCACAACTTTTAGGTAAATTACATTGAATTAGGAAAATCACCTCCGATTTGGCCCAGCCTATTGGACATGTGGTTTTCCCAGGAAAGATCATGGCAGATAGTGAGACCCAAAAGCTTGAGTGACAGAACTTCTTGGAGAGGATTATTCAGAAAGTAGATGGGAGGGTTGTCCAGTCGGTCTTTTCGGACAGACATCGTAAGAGTGTGAGATTTGTCAGGATTGAAAGACATGTTCCACTTGTTTGCCCAGTCTGTGATTTTTTCCAGGTCTGCAGAGAGTGAGGAGGCTGCAGACTGCCGATCTGAGGAATGAGGAATGGAGCGGCAGAGAGTGGAGTCATCAGCAAAGAGATAGAGAGGATTTTCAAGAGAGTCAGAGAGATCATTGATGAAGACCAGAAAAAGCACAGGGCCCAGAACACTGCCTTGGGGAACTCCAGCCTGAACAGGAAGAGGAGATGAGAGAAACCCATTCAGGGCCACACGTTGACTACGACTAGAGAGGAAGTCCGCCAGCCATGCGTGGAGATTTCCATGGATACCAAAGGAGGAGAGTTTGGTGAGCAGAGCGGGGTGCCAGACCGTATCGAAGGCACGTGATATGTCGAGGGAGACAGCTCTAATTTCCTGTTTGGCATTGAGGACCTCCATCCATTGTTGAGACAGCAGTTTACACATGCCATGTTTACACATGTGATGTAATATGGAATCTAACCTGAGAAGACTGGAATTATTTGGTAAACCCAGACTATATTTGGTGCCTCAGAGAAACAGAGGTTACCAAGGGTCCACAAGACATCTTCTGGTTAATTACACCAAGGAGTGAATGAGGGGATGAATTTCAACGCTTATCTGCCACTGGAGCACTAGAAGTGGCTATAATTGGGGAGAAGGCAGCGAATGTCTGTCTGTGGTGTCTGTCCGTGCGTTTGTCTGTCTCCTGTTTACGGAGGCCACTTCCCGTGCTGCATTTGAAAAGCTCAACATGCTGGAGTTTTTCCCCCAGCCATAAAGCAATCGGTCCCACCACTGGATGAAGCCCTTTGACCAAGTCAACAATGACCAAATGGACAATGCCATTGATTGGCCTGTACTAAGTTGAGTTAAAGTCTCACTAATTTGTTTAGAGTGCTTTAAAAAAAAAAAAAAGGTGGCATGGTCATGCACTAAATGTAGAACAGTCAGAATGGATGACTGGGGTTTGCTGAATATTGTGCTGGTTGTAGAGACCTGCAGCGTTCCTCGTTCTTAAAAAAAAAAAACATTTAATTATTTGCAAGATCAAGATTTGTGTAAGAGCATGGCGAGAGAGGGTATGAAACTGGTCGTGGAGCACCGAGGCAACAGTTTGAGGCAATAATCAAGAGAATGAACTAACAGTAATAGAGGAGGGAAGGCTACACAGTGAACTGCAAGTATGAGTGTTGGGCTAGGTTGAGTCAATAGGGGTAAGATAGATTGTTGGTCAAGATGGGGATTACATGAGATGGCAGTGCACTGCCTACTTGAAGCCATGGGAAGAGTGAGAGATAACAGCTTCAGGAAGGTGGTTTTGAGAGAAGCGAGGAAGAATAGAGTCTCGGTATGCAGTCAGCTTGGATTTTGGATGTTAAACCAGGAACAGTTACTGGAAGAATGTATGCACCCTGGAGTTTCTGCGTATCCTCTAAATGCGTAGAGATCAAAGGAGCAAGCTCTACCAGACCAACCCTCAAACGCAAATCTGAGCAATGATCGAAGGATCGAGCTTCCACACTAACGAGAGAATGGGAAACACATAATGCCATCTACTGAAGAAGTGCAATGTTCTACGACGGGGTTGCAATTGCAATGCAATGATGGGGTCAAAGGTGAGTTAAGGGATTGCATGGGATCCGGTTGGTTGATTGAGCATCTCCTCTGAAATATACCAATGATAGCAAAGCACCTCAAACCAAAGAGCCTCTCCAACCAAAATTATCCTGCCTGGCTTCTCGTGCCAACCGTGTTTCTTACTAAAGGCAGAGGGTGCAGGCCAGTTCCTGACACCTTAAAACCAGGTGCTCTGGGCAGGTGCTATTTTCTCTCTCCCTCACCTCTTTTAATTTGTTAGTTTTTGGTTGGTTTGTTCCTTCTGTTTCATCCCCGCTTTCTTATTCCTCCTCCTGTCATGTTTCCTCATTCAGCTTCTGAGCAGCTCATTCACCCCATGTGTCCTTCTCCCTCTCCCTTTGATCTCTTTCTCACTTCTACTCTGCTGTTGGTGTTTCCTTCTTTCCATTTTGTTCCCTTACATGCTCCTCTAGCTCATCCATGAGCCTCGATCAGGTATACAAAAAAGGCGCGTTAAAAAAATTGAGAACAAGAACCTGCCTGCGATGCGAGAAAATGACCTGTTGTGGCCTCATCACAGGAGCTTCTAATCATATTGAGTGCTTTAGATTTTGTAAAATCTCGGAAAGACATCTGATGCTGGGGTGTCAGCCAATATGGGGGAAAAAGTACTCCATTGAGCTGTGGACATAGGCCATCTAGAGTTTGAGCAGGTCTGATTTTTCAAAGAAAGACTTGTAATGATGGAAGATGGCCAATCTGAGGCTGGCTTTAAAGGGTATCTTTGCCATGTAGTTGGCCTAGGAGAGGTTTGCGCTGGTGGAGAGGCCTATACGTTTAATAGACTAAACCTCTTCCAGCAGCTGGCTATGAATATAGATGTGTGGGTTCATTTGAAGATCCTTCCATCACGACAGGGTGAGACAGTAATTTGCATAATTGAAGGACATGTTCCATTTATCAGACCTGCATCTAATCGTTTCCAGGTCAGCAAAGAGTGACACAAATGCTTTCGACCTATCAGTGGGATCAGGTACTGTATGATGCTGTGTGGAGTCATCTGCAAAAATGTTTTTCCGGATCATTGGAGAGATTGTTTATGCAGATTGGGAACAAGACCTGCACCTGAAGCAATAGGACAGAAACAGTACTGTCTCAGACTTTTTTTTTTTTTTTTTTTTTTTTGTATACAAGATCGAGGCTCGTGAAAGAGCTAAGAGCGTGAAAGAGCTGGTGTTCATATGAACATGTGACCTTGTAAAAATCCATGTGAGCCTTTTATGTTGTGGTCCATGGTAATGCCCTTGTAGACCTCTCTCTCTCGCTCGCTCTCTCGCTCGCTCTCTCGCTCTCTCTCTCGCTCTCTCCCTTCCTCGCTCTCTCCCTTTCTCGCTCTCTCCCTTTCTCGCTCTCTCGCTCTCTCTCTCCCTTTCTCGCTCTCTCGCTCTCTCTCTCCCTTTCTCGCTCTCTCGCTCTCTCTCTCCCTTTCTCGCTCTCTCGCTCTCTCTCTCTCCCTTTCTCGCTCTCTCTCTCCCTTTCTCTCTCCCCCCCTCTCTCTTCTCGTTAATTAATCAAATGCAATAGGTCCTTGAGATCTGATGCCTTTGATATCTAAACTCTAAAGAGTTGATTTAATTACAAAATATGCCCTTATGAGTTTTAAGTTGACTGATGAAAATCTCTTCCATCTGTCTTTTCTCTCCTACTCAATGTATTCATGCAATGCTTCCTTTTCAATGTTATCTTTCTCTCCATCTCATCCACTCTTCTGCTGTAATTGCCCCTTTCCCAATCTAACGAGGCATTCTGCTTCAATTAACCCCCCAGTTCCTTACAAGTTACACTGTTGAACGATATATCGTTTTTCTTGTAAGCTCTATTTTAAGTTGATTTTTGTCTTGTTAATGACGACTAAATGTAGAAACACATGCCCAAAACTGATGCTTAAAATTCAGTGTTGGCATGCTTCCCTTTTGGAGTATTTTCTAAGGAGCGATCTCTTCCCTGCACTAGGAGCTGGAGCAAGGCCTGGTTGTTGGTCAGCACACTGGCTTACTGCGTGCTGCCAAATGTCCATGTACACTGATTGTACAGCCACACTGGACCTTCAAGAGTATGCCAGCAATGGAAACCAAACCCTGGGCTGAGGTACCACAGATGGGATTGGCTAGTTCTGCTCTGCCAAAGCTTTGGGATCATTTACTGACTTCAACTGAGCAACCCATATCTCAAGCACGTACATTGCATGCTGAAATTGTGTTTACTAATTACCCTGCGCTCACGAAGCGAAAAGTGAGGTTATTACCCTGCGCTCGCAAAGCGAAAAGCGGGGTTATTACCCTGCGCTCGCGAAGCGAAAAGCGGGGTTCAGCATTCAGTTGCTTACATTTGCCGTACGTGTGCCGTGTGCCATTTCTGCATTCTAAAAATTCATTTTTTTTCTCGGCAACTGTTGGTTCGATCGACATTAAATTTTCACCATAGGAGGGCCTCCTCCTTTAGAATATTTTAATGATAATCATGACATCATAGGTCATGTGGTACAGGCGCCATCTTGGAAAAACCAAAAAGATTTGCACCTCTATATCTCCAAAAGCGCTGCATAGAAAAAATTGAGACATGTGTAGCGGTTACCGCTGGATGTACATAATCGCCTTGCACCGGCCAGAACACGGCCAGACGCGCCTCTCCCGGGCATGCCCGAACCTCCCGGCACGCCCGGTCTCGTCTTTCCCGGGCATGCCCGCTCTCGCCTTTCCAGGGCTCGCCCAGAGCGTCCGGGCATGCCCGCTATCGCCTTTCCAGGGCACGCCCAGAGCGTCCGGGCATGCCCGCTATCGCCTTTCCAGGGCTCGCCCAGAGCGTCCGGGCATGCCCGCTATCGCCTTTCCAGTGCTCGCCCAGAGCGCCCGGGCACGCCCAGCCTCGACTTGCCAGGCCGCAGCCAAACACGCCCGGGCAGGTCCAGACTCGCCTTTCCAAGGCTCGACCTTGATACCCGGGCATGCCCGGTATAGCTTTTGCCGGGCAAACTTCCCGACATAAATGTGTATATATATTGTTGCCCGAAAAACGGGCTTGTCAGAATACCTGAGCTGTTTTGTTTCAATAAAGCAACTCGGACGAATTCCGTCTTTGGTCGCGTCAATTCTTTCGACTCGCGTTGGAGCGCAGTTCCTTCATTGGTGACCTACCGACATGGATACGGCAGTGACGCTTAAACTGCCTACCTTCTGGGAGACTCACGCGGCTGTTTGGTTCGCCCAGGCGGACTCCCAGTTCGCCCTGCGAGGCATCACCGCGGACGACACCCGCTTCCACCATGTTGTGGCGGCGCTCGGTCCCGCCACCGCGGCCCGCGCCTTGAGCCTCCTCCAGCACCCGCCGGCTGCTGACAAATACGACGCGCTGAAGACGCTCCTCCTCGGCGCTTTCGCCCTCTCACCGGCAGCACGCGCACGGCGCCTGCTTGACCTTCCCGAGCTCGGCGACACGCGCCCGTCCGAGCGCATGGACTATATGCTCTCGTTGCTCGGCGAGCACTCTCCGGCATTCCTGTTCCGGGAGCTGTTCCTCCGTCAGCTGCCTAACCCGGTACGCCTCGCCCTGGCTGGCACGTTGATCACGGATTCCCGCGCCCTCGCCAGGGAAGCCGATAAGATCTCCTCGGCGGGCCAGCACATCGGCGTGGTTACCTGGAGCCCGCCGCCGTCCGAGGCGACGCCCACGACGCCCGAGCGCCCTGCGCGGTTGGAGGCCGAACTGCCGGTGCAACTGGCGGCCGCCACGCCGCACCGCCCGCTTCCGACACGACGGCCGGGGCCTCCACCTGACCAGGCGTGGTGTTATTACCACGCCAGGTTCGGACACAAGGCTCGGACGTGCCGGCCCCCGTGCACTTTCGGCAGGTCGGGAAACGGCCGGGCCGGCGTTCATTCCCAGCCATGAGCGCCGGCCACTCGGGCAACTTGCTGTTTATTCGGGACAAAGCGTCTGGACGGCGTTTCCTGTGCGACACCGGCGCCCAACTGAGCGTCATACCTGCCTCCGAGCAGGACAGGCTGGACGCAGTTTGCGGCCCCTCTTTGGTCGCTGCTAATGGCTCGGCCATACGCACTTTCGGCCCACGCGTCGTCACCCTCTGCTTCGGCAGCCAGCGCTTTCAATGGACTTTTGTTACCGCCAGCGTCCCCGTGGCTTTGCTGGGCGCCGACTTCCTCTGCGCGCACGGGCTGCTGGTCGACGTCAAACGACGTCGCCTTGTCCACGCCGAGACCTTCAGCTCCCTGGCGTGCACAATGAGCAGCTCCGCGCCGACCGAACTGGCGTGCGCCCTCCCGGCAACGAACGAGTTCGCTCGCCTGCTCGTGGAATTCCCGGCCCTCACGCGGCCGACGTTTTCGGCCGTCGCGGTGCGGCACGGGATCGAGCACCACATACCCACTACGGGCCCGCCGGTCTACACCAGGGCCCGCCGCCTCGACCCAGCCAAGCTCGCCGTGGCAAAGGCCGAATTCGACGCGTTGGAGCACCTCGGCATCGTGCGGCGCTCCGATAGCGCGTGGGCCTCGCCACTGCACATCGTGCCAAAGCCGGGGGGTGGATGGCGCCCGTGTGGCGACTACCGCCGTCTCAATGACGCTACCACCCCCGACAGATACCCGATCCCGCATATTCAGGACTTTTCCGCCCGTTTGGCGGGACGGGTCATCTTTTCGAAAATTGACCTGATACGGGGCTACCACCAGGTACCTGTCCGGGCGGCCGACGTCCCGAAGACGGCCGTCATCACGCCGTTCGGCCTGTTCGAATTTTTGCGGATGCCGTTTGGCCTCAAGAACGCGGCCCAGGCGTTCCAGCGCTTGATGGACGGCGTGCTGCGCGACCTGCCGTTTCTTTTCGTCTATCTGGACGACATCCTCGTCGCCAGCACGTCCCGCGCCGAGCACCTCCTCCACCTCCGAACACTGTTCGGTCGCCTCAGCGAGCACGGCTTAATTGTCAACCCGGTCAAATGCCACTTCGGCGCGACGACCGTTGACTTTTTGGGCCACCGCATCACCAAGACCGGGGCCGTGCCGCTGCCGACCAAGGTCGAGGCCATCACCACGTTCCCGCGTCCCCGTTCCATCAAGGCCCTCCAAGAGTTCCTCGGCATGGTGAATTTTTATCACCGATTCGTGCCCCGCGCTGCTCAGCTCATGCGGCCCCTTTACGAGGCCCTCCGGGGCAAGCCGGCCAAGCATGACATTGTTTGGTCCGCGGCCATGGACGCGGCCTTCGCCAGTGCCAAACGGGCCCTCGCCGACGCAACGCTGCTGGCTCACCCGGTGCTCAACGCGCCCATCGCCCTCACTACGGACGCCTCCAACTACGCGGTGGGCGCCGTCCATGAGCAATGGGTGGACGGGGTTTGGCAGCCACTCGCTTTTTTCAGCCGGCAACTCCGGCCGAACGAGTTAAACTACAGCACGTTCGACCGCGAGCTGCTCGGGCTATTCCTGGCCGTTCGCCATTTCCGACACCTCCTGGAGGGCCGCCCGTTCACGGCTTTCGTCGACCACAAGCCGTTGGTCTACGCAATGGCTAAGGTCACGGAGCCGTGGTCGGCCCGCCAGCAGCGCCACCTCTCCGCCGTGTCGGAGTTCACCACGGAAATCCAGCACGTCGCCGGCAAAGACAACGCCGTGGCCGACTGCCTTTCGCGGGCCAGCGCGAACGCGGTCCACCTCGGCGTGGACTTCACGCTCATGGCGGCCGACCAGACCACCGACGCCTCGGTGCAGGCACTCCGCGTGGCGGACACGGGCCTCCGCCTGGCCGACATCCCCTTCGCGGGCACCGTCCTGCTCTGCGACGTCTCCCAGGGCCAGCCTCGCCCCATCGTGCCCGTTTCCTGGCAGCGCCGCATCTTCGCCTCCATCCACGGCCTTTCTCACCCGGGCCGGAAAGCTTCTCAGAAGCTGGTGTCGGCGCGTTTCGTCTGGCACGGCCTTCGACGAAACATCCGCGACTGGGCCAACGCCTGCACGGCCTGCCAGCGAGCCAAGGTCCACCGCCACACCCAGGCCCCGCTGGCACCTTTCGCCGTGCCTGAACGGCGTTTCGACCACGTCCACGTGGACCTGGTGGGTCCCCTGCCCCCCTCGCGGGGGTTCACCCACCTGCTCACCATGGTGGACAGGACCACCAGGTGGCCGGAGGCCGTGCCCCTCACCTCCACCACCACCGCCGACGTGGCGCAGGCGTTCATCGCCACCTGGGTCGCACGCTTCGGCGCATCAGCGGACATCTCATCCGACCGCGGCCCACAGTTCACGTCTGAGCTTTGGGGCGCGGTCGCCCGTTCGTTGGGGGTCACGCTGCACCGCACCACGGCCTACCACCCCCAAGCCAATGGGTTGTGCGAGCGGTTTCACCGCTCCATGAAGGCCGCACTCATGGCCGGCCTTCAGGACGACGGTTGGGCCGACCGGCTGCCGTGGGTCCTTTTGGGCCTTCGCACGGCCCCCAAGGAAGACCTCCAGGCGTCCGCCGCCGAGCTCGTCTACGGCCAGCCACTCCGCGTCCCGGGCGAATTCGTGCCTGACGCTACCAGTCCCTGGTCCGCCGCTCGCCAGCGCTCGGACCTCCAGGAGGCCGCCCGACGATTTGCCCCCGTGCCGACGTCCCGCCACGGTGGCCCCCAGTCCTACGTCCCCCCGGCGCTTCGCACAGCGGAGTACGTCTTTGTGCGTCATGACGCGCACCGGGGGCCACTCCGGCCGCCGTACGACGGGCCCTTCCGGGTCCTGCGACGGGGCGACAAGTCTTTCATCGTCGACTTCGGCGGCCGGCCGGACCGGATTTCTGTGGACCGCCTCAAACCGGCACACATGGACGTCGACCGACCACCACGGTTGGCCCTTCCTCCGCGGCGAGGCCGCCCCCCGTCCACAGTTCCCCCCGCTCGACCACCCACCACCACGTCAGACCCCTCCCCACGACCCTCCAGGGGTCGCTTCGGCCGGGTCATCCGGACCCCCCTTAAATTGACCCTGCCGGTGCAGGTCGATTCTGGAGGGGCGTGTGTAGCGGTTACCGCTGGATGTACATAATCGCCTTGCACCGGCCAGAACACGGCCAGACGCGCCCCTCCCGGGCACGCCCGGTCTCGTCTTTCCCGGGCATGCCCGCTCTCGCCTTTCCAGGGCTCGCCCAGAGCGTCCGGGCATGCCCGCTATCGCCTTTCCAGGGCACGCCCAGAGCGTCCGGGCATGCCCGCTATCGCCTTTCCAGTGCTCGCCCAGAGCGCCCGGGCACGCCCAGCCTCGACTTGCCAGGCCGCAGCCAAACACGCCCGGGCAGGTCCAGACTCGCCTTTCCAAGGCTCGCCCTTGATACCCGGGCATGCCCGGTATAGCTTTTGCCGGGCAAACTTCCCGACATAAATGTGTATATATATTGTTGCCCGAAAAACGGGCTTGTCAGAATACCTGAGCTGTTTTGTTTCAATAAAGCAACTCGGACGAATTCCGTCTTTGGTCGCGTCAATTCTTTCGACTCGCGTTGGAGCGCAGTTCCTTCACATGGCTCATTGTAAAGAACTCCATATGGGGAATAGGTGTTGTTAACGATGACGTCATAGGTGCCTCCATTATGACGTCATAATTCGACAAGTACGACGCTCGATCCGATCAGTATGAAAAAAAAAATCCTGCTTTTTTACTTTTTTTTGCTTGCTTTTTTATTTTTTTTCTTGCCTTTTTTACCCAAAAAATTGACTGTTGGTGTCTGTCGGTGCGTTTGTTTGTCCACCGTTTATGGTGGCTGCTTCCCGTGCTGCGTTTGAAAAGCTCAACATTGATGTTGGAAATGATGGAAGAACAGGCATGAACTAGAACAGCACTCGGAAGAGCACACATCCCTGGCAGGCTGAACATTTTACGTTTTATAGCCCACTGATAGGCTGGATTTGCAACTTGACCGTAAACAAAATCTAATCAGCTTGTTCTTGTCACCAACCCAACTCATCCACCAAGTTTCCTCATGACTTATCCACAACTTTGAGATATTGTGCTATATATAGTTTTTGGCCTTATCTCTCATTGGTGAAGAATCACTTTAAAAATTAAAGTTTCTGGATCTTCACAAAAATCTAATTAATTCGTCCTTGTCACACACCCAATCAGTCCACCAATTTTTTGAATCCGTCCATCTTTTATTGAGATATCCTACTCACAGACAAACAGACAGACAAGTGTGAAAACATAACCTCCATTCACCTTTGGTGACGGAGGATAATAATGTTGACACCAAATTTTATTTTCGAAGCAGGATATTTTGCCCTGTTTTTAGGCAAGTTCAACCTCTGCTGCCTGACGTTGCACCACCATTTCGCGATGGACGGTATAAGTTGCTCAGAGCTTTGTCTTTGAGTGAAACCAAGAGTACAACACAATTAACCTGTGAAAATCCCATGAAATAATTTAAATTGATAGATTAACTCAAACTTTTCCTGTCCCGGATGGGTACTTTTGCTCGTTTATTATAAACTGTAAGAATAAACAATGTGCAATTGGATTTAATTTATTCCTTTATAAATTATTTATTTATAAATTTATTGCTTTATAAATTTATTACTTTCAGTGATTTCATGAGAATAATGGTATTTTGTAATGATTAAATGCAGTGTTGAACTCAGGTTCACAAAACTTTTCAAATACAACACACCAGTTAATTAGAGCATTTTGCAAAATAAATGTAGTGACAGAAAAACCATGCATTTTGTGAAACATTATTTCCGAGTAGCTATGAACTAAATAGCAAACGTAATTAATTACCAAAAGGGCCAAGTTAAGTTCGAGTATTTGTGAAGACTTTCGGATACCTGGAAGATGCATATAATATTGATAGCTGGAAGAATATTTACTTTTGGGAATATGGTGTAAATCTTGCGCCGATGAGCGAGGCTGGTTCATGGTGCGTAAGTGAAAATGAAATTTTATTTTTTATCTAAAATGAAATTCTAAAGCAAGGACTGTGATGTCAGGACATTTAAAGTGATGCAATTTAAACTCGGCATCTATCTTCGTAAGATAATGCAGAATACCATATTTTCCTTCAAGCTTAAACACCGAGCATTTAAAACGGCGGATATTTCCGGGACCAAGATGCGCTTTGGGGGTCACACTTTAATCGTGTGCGGACTAAAAAAACGAAACAACCGCTATATAATGAAATAATCACTCACGGTTTTCGATCAAAAATATATCATAAAATAATTATGCAAGAAACCAAGCAACCCCACTACCTATGTTATAACATGGACCTCCCCCACAGATGGTTTGCGATATCATCTCTGTGAGTCAAGTTTTTTCCTTAAATAGGAAATACCAACAATTTTGGGTGTCCATGGGTGGGTGGGGATGGTTTTTGCATTAACGTTAGCAAAAACCGCGAATACCAAAAGCACAGGGCTTCAAATGTAGAAGCAGGTCACATTTTATGAACTGCGAATACGCGAGGTCTGCGAGTGTCGAATCTGTGAATATCGGGGTTTCATGGTATGCATGTATGTGTGTATATATACTGTTGCGGATATGGGATTTGGCCTCCATATCCGCTTGTAAATATTCCCCTATTTCCCCAATACTCCCCAACTATCCCCAATCCCCCATTCCCTAGTCCCATTGTCTGTAAACAACACTCTGTAGAACCGACCTTCCCCTTTTTCCCCCATTAAATGTCGTGCCCAGGTTCACCGCATCTCACGTAGACAACTATAGGACCTCTTGCTAGTTATTCTTAGTCTATGTCAGTTAAGGACTCGTTTCCATTAATTCTGACTCTTCGTTGCACCAGAATGTGATTGTATGGCACCAGTAGTGAGTTTAGGACCTCCCAATACCTCCCCACAACCTCATCTCCGCATCCTCCCATCATCTCATGGAACAACAACAACTACAACCACAGCGGGGGCGGCGCGGCCGCGGTGCGGGGAGTGGGCGTCCTCACTCCGGCTCGGTTAGCCGCCATTGCCCATGTGCTCCAGGTTACCTCCAGGTTACGGGGTTACCACGAAGGGGCTGGCTGTCAGCTCCTCGTCAAGGGCGGAGCCCGGTAACCCCCCCCCCCCCCCCGCACCCAATAAGAAGCAACGGGCCGATTCCATCTGGGGCGGAGCTAATGAGCCGAGGGCGTGTCACTCCCCGCCGGATATACGCAGCCACTTACCGGACGTGACGTCAGATGCGCCTCAGCCACGAAGGAGAAACAGACGCCACCTCCAGCGCGACGAGACCTCCCGCATCTCTGGACCGGACCGGGTCGATTCTGCCCCTGCGCCAAGGTGCACCTTGAGCCTCGACTACCTGCCCTTCCTTGCCATCAATCCCCGTGTGAGTCAGTCTTGTCCTGTTTATCTGTGGTCTGTCGGGGTTACTATAAGACCGTGATTAAATGCCTACCTTCCTATGCTGTCTCTCTTGTCTTTGTAATCTAACGTTCCGAACTATTATAACCTCCTCCGGAGGTCTTGAGAACTGTACCCCTGGTGTCGTGTCATTTTAACCCAGCCGTTGTGTCCTTTCCTAAATTGATTTAGCGTAGCGCGACTCGGCCAACGTTCGAGTATAATCGGGTAAACTGTGCAGACGCGGTCATACCAAACCGCTCGGTAAACCAACATCCACAACCGCGTCTGTAACAATACACATAAATTATTCCTGACTGCAAGCCTCCTAATTGTCGAGGAGCAGGGCAGAGACAATGTGTCAGCATGGCAGACTGCACTTGTTGCTAACAGGTTGTGCAGCGATTGCTGGGGTGAGACTCAATCTGTGCCTTGCTTCCTAGTCAAGTTAGGGGGTTCAACCTGTGTATATTAACAGCTTAGATTGGTCATAAATAAACAATTTGCAGTATGTTGTCCTGATGAGAGAAAAATACGCCCTCGTCGGGACGTCGGATTGTATGACCATGCATTCTGGCCCTTTGCGGTCAGGATGCATGTGTTTTAATTGACCATGTGCTTCAGCCTTTTGGTTGAGGTGCATGTGTATGCCAATGGGACAGTCTTGATAGATGGTGTGCCTTGGCCATGGGGTCAAGGTGCACGTCCAAGGCTGTTTAAATGTTTGATTTTTACCTTTTTTATTATTATAAAAAGGTAGGCCTCATAAGGCCCATAACAAGAGCGGAATCTAGATACACATCTCTCCCTTTGTCTATTTGTGACCATAGAGCTTCAATCTCAGTCTGAAAAGACTTGACGACCACGCGGATGCATCCTAGGTATCCTGGGTTTATGGTGTGGGGGAGTGGGGGAGTGGGTGGGATTGGGGGGAATGTGCAGGGTTTTGTGAGGGGAGGTGGAGGGGACGTGGGGGTAGAAAGTGGAGTGGAGGTGATATCTCGTCGCCCAGGTGAATGGGAAAGTATGGGATTTGGGGTTTTTTGGTATATATATATATATATTGTTGCGGTTTTGAGAACCCACACAGGTAACATCATTAAAGGTTAAAGGTTGCACCCCATAGATAGGCCACAAGCAACACGTAGGTCACCTTAGGACGATAGTTATTTCTTAGTATGTGTTTAGGATAAGGCCATTCCCAATAGTTGCGTAAAACAAGAGTCGGCCCATCGTCCATTTTGCAGCCTCCCTTCCATCGACGCCATTAAGCGCTAGCCAGTCTGTAATCGCCCTCGCCCTTTAGGTTGCCAGCAGCCTTCGCAAACTCGCTGGGCTTCCGCTCAAACCAGTCCAAAGGCCACGAGGTAAGGCCCGAAAAGGGGGCGGAGCGCAAGGGTGGAGGTGCGGCCACGTCAAGCAGCCATCAAGGCGGAGCCGGTAAGCCCTCAGCAGCCAACCAGGGTTGAGGTGAGATCGCCTGACAGGGCGTGGCTGGAGATTCAAGAGGGTTCGCTGGGCGTGGCAATATAACCCCTTGCGCGAGGCTCCCACCTCAGTTATGAGGAGAGAGAGGGCTTGAACATTGTACCTGAGTTATGAGGAGGGACGCAACTACGAGCTTTGTTCAGAGTTATGAGGGAAGGACTGAACAGAGTGAGATCCAAAAAGAACGTGCGCTCCTAGTTATGAGGAGGGACACAGCTGCAATCATTGCACTCTGAGTTATGATGGGAGAGGCGCCTGGTTTGAGTACCTGAGTTATGAGCAAGAGTTATGAACCAAAGGACTGATTTGAAGGAGCGCATTCAGAAGGGCTTGAGGGGGTGAGCGCGTTGTGTGAAAGAACTCGTACGATTGGCGTTGAAGGACATTTGTTGGAGGAACGCGCCATTGTGAAGGGTTTGTCGGGGATCACCGGTTGAGAATTCGGCTTGGGCTTGCGGTGCGCAAACATCCAAACGCCCGTATTCCTATTACATACGCGGCCAAGAGCCACGAAGTCGCCGATAGCCCAGCTTACCATTTCCCCGATATAATTGTCCGCTCGCACCTACACTACACGGAGAGCTGCCTGCCGTCCACCATCGTCTGCTGGTACGGGTCGAGGACCGGGATGAGCTGTGGACGCCATCGCTGGACCTTCCACCCTACCTTCGTCATCCCCGCGTGAGTCTGAGTCTGAGACCAAGTCTGAGAGCGAACAGGCCCGAATCCAAGGGATAAGTAAGACTGTCTAAGGCTGCCCTGTGTACTTTTTCTTCCTCTTTCTTGTACATCCTTTCTTTTCCTCTTCTAATTGTACAAATTGTTAATAAATTACCTTGTTCTTCCTGGTTTCTTCCTAATTCGATCGTCCTAGTCTTTTCTCAATTGGGTAAGCGTGGCACGATTAGTAACCGCTTAGAAGCGGGTTTAGTACCTGCTAACGGCCCGAATCGCAGCTCGCTTCGCTCGGCATGTCCACTAACGCCGTGGTTCGGGCAGGAGTTATTTCCTCGTTTCCGGTCAGCGTTAGTACTTAGGTAATAGGACCAAATTTGACCAACAACCCTATTTAACGCTGCCCGGGAAGGACGTTATAGCCCCCGGGATCGCGTCGGCCAGATAAAAGACAAGGGGATTAATCCCCCCTTGATAAGGGGAAGGCTGACGTCGGTGATCCGCAACAATATATATATATATATACGATTACTATATATATATAATATATATATATATATACACACACACACACACACCACACACACACACACACACACAAATATATATATATATATATATATATATAAAACAGTTTGTGTTTGTGTGTGTGTGTGTGTGTGTGTGTGTGTGTGTGTGTGTGTGTAATGTTACCGATAGACTCCTAAACGGAGAGGCTCACGTGCTTGATATTTGGCATAGACATGGCCATTGAGCCTGGGAAGAACATGGCCGACCTAAAAAAAAATATTTCATAATATTTTTTTACCATATTTTTACCTCAGCGCATTTCAGCGAGGAATATTATGCACGGAATCTGAGGCGGTGGCAGAGCAGCGCGCTGATTCACTCAGAGCGATCACGTGATGTTCCTTGCCGCCATAAACTCAGTTACGCGTTCGCACGTATTTCAGAGCGAAAAGCGTTTGCGTTTTTTCACATTTCAGCGAGGAACATTGCCATTCACACCACATAGGTTTTTTTTCTTTCATCTTTATGAGATCCATATTTTTTATTCATATTTACCTCAGCGCATTTCAGCGAGGAATATTATACACGGAATCTGAGCAGGTGGCAGAGCAGCGCGCTGATTCGCTCAGAGCGATCACGTGATGTTCCTTGCCACCATAAACTCACAGTTACGTGTTCGCACGTAATTCACACGTTCAAAACAAACGAGATCCGCGAAGCGAGTTGGTCGAGTCGTGCTAACCAAGATGGCGACAAGGCGGCTTCACCTTTTCACGGAGTATGAGCGTTCTATATATTTTCAATTCAGTGCGCCCGACTCGCTCACGTACTTGATTTGTGGCATAGACATGGCCATTGGGCCTTCACGGTGTAATTTGTGCGAGGCTTTTGTCCGAGTGAGCTTGAGTCGAGAGGGCGAATGTACAGGTTGGGAATGTACGGGTCTTCCTTCCCCCGCCCGGCAACGCCGGTACTGGACGGCGTCACAGGATCGGTGAGTCTCCAAAATCCGCTTCGTGCTGTTGTGAAGATGCAGGACGATGTCGCGATTGTTGTGCTGCTCTCCGACCATGAGAACTGCAACGTTATTGTTGACTGGCCCTCCCCTTCCCTCCCCCTTCCCCCTCCCCCTCCCCCTCCCCCCTCCATCCTCCCCCTCCACCCTACCCCCCTCCCCTTCTCCCCTCCCCCTCCCTTTTCCCCCCTCCCCCTCCCCTTTTCCCCCCTCCCCCTCCCCTTTTCCCGCTCCCCCTCCCTACCCCCCT
>NW_027618967.1:0-35000 GCF_964187855.1 Myxine glutinosa
TTTCCCATACTCTTATAAACACTTCCTATACTCTTAAACACTTTTTACGCTCTTAAACATACGTAATTTTAACAACATATAAAATTCTAATGGGTACTCACCATTGAAGATACTGTAGCTACCCATGGGTTCCCCAAGCAAGACCAGCATCAGAATCTCCTTGCTCCAGCCGGTGACGTCACCGGCGGGGATCCCCGGCGCGAGAGTGGCTGGTCACGTGACCACCGAAGCACGCCACGCTTGAGAGGCGTGGCTTTCGGTTTCTGGTTGTGCTTTATAATGCAGCCCGATAAATGGGCTTTTCAGTGTTCCCGAGTTGGTTTTGAGAATAAATATCTTCTCGGACGAGTTTGTGTCTTGCCCGTCATTTCGTCCATATCAAGCAAGAGCCCCGGCTCTTGCTTGCCGGGGTGACACCGTCACAATTTCGGTCTTCGAGGCCGGCCGATAGGCACAGTGTGACCGGAAGGGACGAGGTTCTCCTGACCACGTGGCCCTTGACTTGGTTTGTCCGCACAATGTGGGCGCTTTCAGGATGAACTTTAGCCGGGGAGCGTTTGGGCGCCCCGGCAAGAGCCCCGGCCACAAAAATATTTAAAATAATAGTATATAAAAATACATTTATACCGCAAAATCCCGCGATATAGCGAAAAATCCGCGATATAATTTTACATATACTAGCGAGAAAAAACCGCGATGTACCGAATCCGCGAAAAGTGAACCGCGATATAGCGAGGGATGACTGTATATATATATATATATATATATATATATATATATATATATATATATATATATACATATATATATATATATACATACATATATATATATATATATATATATACATATCTATCTATAATTCCAGTAATCTCTGTGTGTATGTTTGTATGTTTGTATGTTTGTATGTTTGTATGTATGTTTGTCTGTGACCGCTGTTTCTCGACAACTACCGGTCCGATATACTTGAAACTTGCCAGGTATATTGCTGGGGACCCGAGGATGTGCCTTTTCAAGGTTTCATATTAATCGGACAAGTAGTTACCGAGCTATGTCCAAAAAACGATTCAACCAATCAGAGAGCAGCGAGCTATCACGTGTGCCGAACGTGCCGAACAGACTCTGCCTCGGACGGCACATTTGAGAGCGTATTCATTTATTTCACGTTGGCAAACTATGTTGCCGTTAAACTATGTTTTAAAACTAATTAAAACTACTTTGCGATTCATCGTAACTGCGATTCGTAACTGCCGTTCGCTTTGGCTTTGCGAATGGACCAAACCATTTCATGTAAATAGAGGGGGGGGATTGTCACCGTACTCGCAAGCCGTTCGCTTTGGACCAAACCATTTCATGTAAATAGAGGGGGGGGATATAATTTTAGATATAGATATAGTACGGGCATGCCCTAGTATATATATATACATATATATATATATATACATACATATATATATATACATATATATATATATATATACATATATATATACACATATACATACATATATATATATACACATATACATACATATATATATATACACATATACATACATATATATATACACATATACATACATATATATATACACATATACATACATATATATATACACATATACATACATATATATATACACATATACATATACACATATATATACACATATACATATACACATACACATATATATACACATATATATACACATATATATATACACATATATATACACACACATACATATATATATATATATATATATATATATATATATATATATATATATATATATATATATATACATACATATACATACACACAGACTTGGCATTTAATATGGATTATTTTTTTTGTGGGGGTGAACTTACTTTTCAAGATGTCTTAGAACCAAAAGTTCATTGGAATTATGTTGAAATTATTCTAGATTTTGTTAATGTGACCTTTAAAAGAAACAAAACCCACATTTGACATTTCGAAACAAATAAATTGATCCTTGAAAGTGATATAAACTGATATCGAACTCAATTCATGGACAGTACTGTGTTAAACTTCTGTACGTTTTCCAGAAGTATCTCTTTATTTTGTACATTAGCGAATTTTTTTTTGCCAAATTAGCCAAACAAAAACAAAAGTTAAATTACGACTGGGATTACGGACAGTAAAATTACAGTTCAGTACTTCGTGTAACCCCCACGAGCATTCAGGAGAGCACGTACACGTTGAGGCATGCTGTTCATGAGATTTGCCAAGGTTTGGACAGGAATCGCTTGCCATGCAGTGACAATAGCCTGCTGCAATTCACGCACAGAGGTCGGCTGCTGGTCCAAGTGGTCGATTTGACGCGTTAATTCTGCCCACAAGTTCTCTATCGGATTCATATCCGGGGACATGGCAGGCCACTCCATATGCTCTACACCACGGTCAGCAAGAAAGTGTTGGATCATGGGAGGACGATGAGGCCGTGCATTGTCATCTTGAAAGACAAAGTTTCCTCGAAAGGCTGCACGAGCAAATGGAAGCAATGTTTCTTCCAGAATGGCCCTGTACTTGAACTGGTTCAGGTTTCCATTCAGAACAACCAGGTCAGTTTTGCCCCCTGCATGAAAATCAGCCGAAACGGTCACCCCACCACCGCCAGCTTGGACTATTGGCACTATACAATCTTTGTTGTAGGCTTCATGCACTTGTCTGCGCACTCGGATGCGGCCATCTTGACGATAGACCAGAAATCTAGACTCGTCACTGAAGATCACGTGATTCCAGTGTCCTGGCTGCCATTGACAGTGCTCTCTGGCCCACTGCAATCGGCGCTGGCGGTGTTGTCTGGTCAGGCGTGGCTTTCTCATGGGATGCCTGGCACGATAGCCTGCTTGAACCAGTCGTTGGTTGACTAGACTTCTGGATATAGGCACATTTGTCAGTTGCTGCCACTCAGCCCTAAGCCGATTAGCTGCCTTGGTACGGCCATTGCGGCCTAACCAGTGCAGCTGGCGATCATCCCTCCTTGTGGTTCTGCGGGGACGTCCTGGCCTCGGTATTGGAGTAGGGACACCCCTCTGAGCATTTCGTTTCAGGATCTTTGACACCTGACCTTGAGTGATGCCATACTGCCGAGCAATAGCACGCTGTTTCATGCCGTAATTTCGTAAAGCCACCACTCCATGACAAACAGCATTGTCGAGTTGACGGACCATCTCCAGAGGAAGCGGCAAAACTTTTGGAGACGTGCAGCAGTTGTTTTCCACTAATACAGAACGCAACAACCCTTGTATACCCGACTGTGAAGCCAATCATCAAATGCACCTGTCCATACATTTTGCCATGCCACCTGTGATATAATCCTGTTGTTGACTTCTTGCTGCGACAGACAATCAGTGACATGGTTCTTTTAACAAATATATCACCAAAGTGTAAAAGAAACTCACCAGATTGATATACTGAGTTAAGAAAGTAAACCCAAGTCAAGAAAAAAAAAAAAATTCCATATTAAATGCCAAGTCTGTATATATACGAGGTGTGTTCAAAAAGTATGCGACCTTAATTTGTCATGCGTAAACAAATGAAGCTAGGGAGGCGTTGATTGGTGCACGTATGTAGGCGATCCTAATGCGCAAGCGTGAATTTTTTCCCACCTGCAGAAGCTGTCATTCGACGGCAGACCGCCGATGAGTGAGGAAGTGTAAGTGAGCACCGTCGGATTTTCGTTTTTGACAAAATGACGGAAAAACTTTAACAACGCTACTGCATCAAATTTTGTGTAAAGCTTGGCGATTCCCAAGTGGAAACGATCCGCAAGATTCAACAGGCCTTCGGGGACGAAGCAATGAGCACCACACAGATAAAGGAGTGGTACAACCACTTCAAAGATGGCCGCACATCAGTGGAGAGGGAAGCACGTTCGGGTAGGCCCTCAACATCCCGAAATGAGATCGTCATTGACAATTGAGGACCCTGGTGATGCAGGATCGTCGAATCACGATCAGAGAACTTGCAGACGAGGTGGGCGTCAGCATTGGATCCGTTCATTCCATTATGAAGGAGGATTTGGGCTTCAGGAGAATCTCAGCGAAGTTCGTACCAAAGCTGCTAACGATTGAGCAGAAGCAACTCCGTTTGGAGATCGCACAGGACATGCTGGAGACTGTGAACAGCGATCCCAGCTTCCTCAACACAGTGATCACTGGCGATGAGTCCTGGGTTTATGGGTACCCCCAGAAACCAAGTTGCAGTCATCACAATGGAAGCATCCAACATCCCCAAGGCCAAAAAAAGCAAGGCAGGCCCGCAGCAATGTCAAAGTCATGCTGACCGTCTTCTTCGACTCCAGTGGCGTGGTTCATCACGAGTACGCACCACACGGCACAACCATCACCAAGGAGTATTACCAAGAGGTTCTGCATCGCCTTCGTGACGCTGTGCGACGCAAACGGCCGGACCTGTGGGCAGCGGGCAATTGGCAGCTCCATCACGATAACGCACCCGCCCATTCTTCACATTTGATAGAGTTTCTTGGCCAAACACAACACACCTGTGCTTCGTCAGGCTCCCTACTCTCCCGACATGGCTCCGTGTGACTTCTGGCTTTTCTCCAAGCTGAAAATGCCCTGAAAGGGACCAGATTTCAGTCCAGAGAAGACATCATGCGGAATGCGATGGACCAGCTGCACGCCATCCCAAAAGAGGCGTTCCAGCGCTGCTTCCGACAGTGGCAGAACCGTTGGGAGAAGTGTGTGGCAGCCCAAGGGGACTACTTTGAAGGAGATTAGTATAAGTTTGTTGTATCTGGATACGAGTATTTTTTATGAACAAAGGTCGGATACTTTTTGAACACACCTCGTATATATATATATATGTATATATATATACATATATATATATATATATATATAAGGGTGGTCCAAAAATTTGAAGATTGGATTTTCATTAATCCACAAGCCTGCCCCTATTCCTATTGGAGAAAGTAGTTTGTGGTGAAAATTTGAGCTTGATTGGACAATATTTAGAGGTTACTCAAAACGTTGACAAATTTTAATGAATAATAGGATACAGAATTTTTAGCATCATACATCAATTCATAGATAATTATCTATTTTCAATTACTCAAATTATTTATTATTGTTATTGTTTGTTTGTAAACTAATAAATAATTATGTACAATGTACCATTGTACAATGTACACGTATGTTCAATTGTTCATTGTTCAATGTTCATTCATATAGTCAAAATTAAGATTAAACACAAAACAGTAGATTAAACATTCATGTATTAATTTGACAATAAATCATTTATCGGAAAAAAATAAATCATCCATCAGAAAATATAAAATATCTATCAGAGACGATAAAACAAATCTATCAGAACAATTAAAGCAAAGTAAACATCAGAATACACATAATTTGAATGATTTTACGTAACATTGTTTTCAGAAACTTGTGTTTCAAAACATTGCCTCCTTTGACAAGATGGCTTTGGTTGACACTGGAAAGTTTTCACGATGAAGCTTCACAACTCTCAACACAAATTGCTTCTGCTCTCATTCTTGGTCAGAGTGTCATGGAAAGTTTGGATGAGAGCAACACCTTGCTCAGCACCGTTATTGATAACCTTCATGCTGCGTATCTTCTTCTCAAGCTCTTGGTATGAGTTGTCTGTGTTCCAGAGGTGTGGCTCCTTTTCCAGAAAACTCAGTGATAATTCTTTGTCAGACTCTGAGATGACAACACCAAATAATTCAAGAGATCGACTTGTGATGTACGTGTCCACTGAGTCAGAAAGCCTGAAGGCTTTAGCATCTATCCTATGAAGATTGTTTGGCTTTGGAGCCCGCTTGAAGTTCTTCACCATCTGTGCCTTTGTCTCATCATCCACCCGGCTATCAAAAAGAGCTAATGCAGCAAGGTGTTCTGACAAATACCAGAGGTGTCTCGTGAATGCTTTGACAGCAGTTTCACAGACAACCATATCTGGGTAAGAATCAAGGGTTGAAAGAAGAAGCAAATCATTGAGAGGTGCCTTTGTGGGTAGCGGCGCCTCATGGCAGAATCTCGCTTACACAAGTGCAACAAAAAGAGCAATCTGTGTGATTCCATTCAATTCACGTGATGTTAGCTTTATTTGGCCTTTGAAGAGAACCATCTTGAGAGCATATATGGCTTATTATTGCTTGAGAGCATATATTCCCCACATATTATTTCCTTTTCAGACTTGCCCAGCAACCAAACTGTGGAAGAGCAGCGAGTTTCTGCCATCTGAAAAAACAGGATAAATTAAAAATGTTATTTTTTGAGCAACCTCTAAATAAGTTCCAATTGACCTCATATTTGGTTCCTACGATCTTTATAAACATAGGAACAAGGGCGGCCTTGTGGAGCATGGATGTTTAATATTAAATATTACATATATCTGTGGACCACCCTATATATATATATATATATATATATATATATTATATATATATATATATATATATATATATATATATATATATATCTATATATATAAAGTAGAGTTGGCCTCTGTGTCTGTATCCTGATCTATCTACGATCTCTAAGATCTCGAGAACCCGTGGACGGATTTGCGAGCGGAAAGTACTGTTCGACTCGGGATGGTCCCAGGAATGTCACGGAGACATAAACATTTAAAAAATTTCGGGTTTTAAAATTAGCGTATTATTAGCACTAGCAGAAGAGAGAGGGATTCGAAGGGAGGGAGCGCAGCGCTTCTAGCGCTTCTGACTACAGCACACCTTAAAATTAAAAAAACTTCGGGTCTACAATCTCTAAGATCTCGAGAACCCGTGGACGGATTTGCGAGCGGAAAGTACTGTTCGACTCGGGATGGTCCAGGAATGTCACGGAGACATAAACATTTATAATCACTTGCTAGCGAATAAATAATAACGCATAAATACCTTTCAGCAGCGCGTAAAATAATCTTTCGTTTCAAGTCACTCTCACAAATAGCTTTCCGGAAATGACGGGTCGAAGTGGTCGAGCTGTTAGCATGACGCCTTATCTTTTCAGAGTCCGGGGTTCGAATCACCCCTCTGACATTTATTTTTCGCTTTTATCACGTCCTTTCCCGCACAATTTTTGGGACAGATCCCGTTGAGTGTTTTATTAAAGTTATTGTTTTGTCATTTTCTTATTGTTTTCATGTTTATTTGGCTTGAAACAAAAAAATTATGCCGCCGTTAGGCGTTATGACATCCGATCATAATGCAGCTAATTAGCTTCTAAAAACCAAGAGTCTGCCGTCTATCTCATATCAAGTTTTAAAGTGTGTCTTACTTTGCATAATTATAGATTCTGCCAATTTCTGGTGTCGACAACCACAGACTAACGTCTACCAGCCCGCATACAACACCACTACCGTCTACCGGACCGCCTGCAACCCCACTACCATTAACCAGCCCGCCGGCAACCCCACTACCGTCTACCAGGCCACCTACAACACCGGTAACAGGTGAGTTAACAATATTAACTTCCAAAATATGTTAAGTGTTCAAGTTTTTGTAAATTTGCATCATTTAACAAGCCGCAATTTTACATTGTCAATTAAACCACCCAACCCCACTACCGTCTACTAGCCCGCCTACCAGTGTTCACAATAATCATAATTTTTAGAATTATGTATCCCGATAACGTCTGCCAGCCCGCATACACTCTCCACTACGCCCAGTTTTGACTTGCGCATTTTTTTTTTTACTACGCCGCTGAACTATTGTTGCTATAATCTCTGCTTAACTTAAGGCAGTTAAATTTAACATTTATGGTTATTGTTCACTTCAGATATGCCAAGAAAGAGGCCAGCTCTCGGACGCAATACGGCTGCCGCCAAAAGATTCCGTGCTGCGCGGGAAGCAGAACAGCCAGAGCAACGGCAAGTACGACTTGATGCAACTCGCCGTCGCAGCGCCGCAGCTCTACAGGCAGAAGAGCCAGAGCAACGGCAAGTACGACTTGATGCAAATCGCCGTCGCCACGCCGCAGCTCTACAGGTAGAAGAGCCAGAGCAACGGCAAGTACGACTTGATGCAAATCGCCGTCGCCACGCCGCAGCTCTACAGGTAGAAGAGCCAGAGCAACGGCAAGTACGACTTGATGCAAATCGCCGTCGCCACGCCGCAGCTCTACAGGTAGAAGAGCCAGAGCAACGGCAAGTACGACTTGATGCAAATCGCCGGAGCAGTGCCGCAGCTCTACAGGCAGAAGAGCCAGAGCAACGGGAAGTACGACTTGAGGCAACTCGCCGTCGCAGTGCCGCTGCTCTACAGGCAGAAGAGCCACAGCCACGCCAAGTACGACTTGATGAAGACCGCCGTCGCCACGCCACAGCTCTACAGGCAGAAGAGACACAGCAACGGCAAGTACGACTGCAAGTTTGCCAACAGCATCGAGCAGAAAGTGTCAACCAGTGGGATAGAGCCGCCTTCAACTACGATGAACTACGGTCAACTACCACGATGGCCATCCAAACGCAAGCAAATAGGCAATACGAGACAGCTGAACAGCAAGTCCAGCGACTGGAGACGAATAACATATCAACTTCACAAGCACGAGCCAGTGAGACCGTCGGGCAACACCGTCACTCCAATAGCATGGCCTTCACCTATGACCGCGGTAACCCAGTGAATTTTGCAAATGTTGGACAAATGAACGACAAGTGCAGGCATTGTGCAGCTATGAAGTTTAATGGAGAGACAAAAGGGGTGTGCTGCAGTGATGGCAAAGTCATCCTTACCCCTTACCCAGCCCTACCACCATTTCTCAATGAGCTCATCTCTGGTACAGATGCCACCAGCAGGCACTTCCTTGCCAACATCAGAAGGTACAATGGATCATTTGCGATGACAAGCTTTGGTCACAAAGACGCAGCAGTCCAGGGTTGGAACCCCAGCTTCCGCATTCAGGGCCAGGCCTTTCATCGCATTGGTTCCTTGCTACCACCTGAGGAGGGTCAGCCTAAGTTCCTACAAGTCTACTTCCTGGACTCTCATGCTGATGAACTGACAGCCAGGAACCACAGCAGCCTTAATCCACATATTCTTAGGAATCTTACCATCTGGTTTCATGACAACAATCACCTGATCCGACAACTCAAGACAGCTCATGATGTTCTTGCTGAGGGAAGCAACAATGAAGAGAGGCAGATCATCATCAGGGAGGACAAGAGGCCACACGGAGAGCATGCCCGTCGCTACAATGCCCAGTCAGCACCAGAAGTGGCCATCCTGATGGACAATGAGCCTACAAATCCCCGAGACATAGTCCTCAGGCTTCGAGATGGTGAACTCAAGAGGATCAGCGAGCTGCATGCATCCTATGATTCACTCCAGTACCCAATCATCTTCCCGTATGGCACAGACGGATACAGTGTGTATCTACAGGCCCGAACTGCTGCAGGACAGGATGGAGGGCGCAAGGTCAGCCAGCTTCAATACTACAGCTACCACCTCATGGTAAGAGAGGGCAACCACCTACTGCAAATGGGACGCCTCTTTCAGCAATTTCTGGTGGACATGTACTGCAAGATAGAAACTGAGAGATTGGGCTGGATCCGTCGTGAGCAGAAGACCTTGCGCGCTGATGACTATGTGAGCCTGCGTGACAGCCTGTTTGCTGGTGATGGAGATCCACACAATGTGGGACAAAGCGTTGTACTCCCAGCAACATACACTGGTGGCCCCCGCTGGATGCATGAAAAACAGAGCGATGCCATGGCCTATGTCCGCCGTTTTGGAAAGCCTGACTTCTTCATAACCATGACCACCAACCCCAAATGGACTGAAATTCAGGAAAACCTGCAGCCAGGACAAGAGGCACAAAACCGCCCTGACATCATAGCTCGGGTCTTTCGTCAAAAGCAAAAGAAGCTCATGGAACTACTCAAACGTGGAGCTTTCAGCAAGATGCAAGCCTTCCTGTACACCATTGAGTACCAGAAGCGTGGTCTCCCTCATGCACATATCCTTCTGTGGCTTGCTCCCGAGAGCAAGGTCAGACCTGATGACATTGACCTGGTGATCAGTGCTGAGATTCCCGACAAGGAGATAGATCCGGAACTGCACAAGATGGTCATCTATATATATAAAGTAGAGTTGGTCCTGATCTATGTATCTATGATCTCTAAGATCTCGAGAACCCGTGGACGGATTTGCGAGCGGAAAGTACTGTTCGACTCGGGATGGTCCAGGAATTGTCACGGAAGACATAAACATTTAAAAATTTTCGGGGTTTTAAAATTAGCGTATTATTAGCACTAGCAGAAGAGAGAGGGATTCGAAGGGAGGGAGCGCAGCGCTTCTAGCGCTTCTGACTACAGCACACCTTAAAATTAAAAAAACTTCGGGTTTTAAAATTAGTGTGTTACGCGTAATTAGCGCTAGCAGAAGAGGGAGGGAATCTAAGGAGGGAGCGCAGTGCTCCCTCCAGCGCTTCTGTTAGCGTAATTAGCGTATTTCGGAACGTTAATTTTTCAACTTCATTATTCGGAATCAGTACGTCCCAGAGAACCTTCGTAACGTTACTTTTTCAACTTCATCCGATTGACATGGGACCAACGGCATGTGACAAAGAGTGAAACATACAGGCTACATTTATTTGACGACAATGAGTTCCGACTTCCGACCTCGGTGGGATGACAGGCTGAGTCAACCCCCCTGGTGTGAAGGGGGAGGAGGAGGGGAGGGGGAAGAGAAGGGGAGGGGAACGAGGGGGAAGGGGATGGGAGGGGGGAGGGGGAGGGGGAGGGGGGAGGGGGAGGGGGAAGGGGGAGGGGGAGGGGGAAGGGGGGAGGGGGAGGGGGAAGGGGGGGAGGGGGGGGGGAGGGGAAAGGGGGGGAGGGGAGGGGAGGGGCCCTTCTTCCCCTGGGCACCCCCGCACCCTTCCCTCCCCCCCTTCCCCTCCCCCTCCCCCCCTTCCCCCTCCCCCCCCATTCCCTCCCCCTCCTCTTCCCCCTCCCCTCCTCCTCCCCCGCTTCCCCTCCCCCCTCCCCCCCGTTCCCCTCCCCTCCTCTTCCCCCTCCCCTCCTCCTCCCACTCCCGTGCAAAGCCGGGTACCTCTGCTAGTATATATATATATATATATATTATATATATATCTATATATATAAAGTAGAGTTGGCCTCTATCTATGATCTCTAAGATCTCGAGAACCCGTGACGGATTTGCGAGCGGAAAGTACTGTTCGACTCGGGATGGTCCCAGGAATGTCACGGAGACATAAACATTTTAAAAAATTTCGGGTTTTAAAATTAGCGTATTATTAGCACTAGCAGAAGAGAGAGGGATTCGAAGGGAGGGAGCGCAGCGCTTCTAGCGCTTCTGACTACAGCACACCTTCTATATATATAAAGTAGAGTTGGTCCTGATCTATGTATCTATGATCTCTAAGATCTCGAGAACCCGTGGACGGATTGCGAGCGGAAAGTACTGTTCGACTCGGGATGGTCCCAGGAATGTCACGGAGACATAAACATTTAAAAAATTTCGGGTTTTAAAATTAGCGTATTATTAGCACTAGCAGAAAGAGAGAGGGATTCGAAGGGAGGGAGCGCAGCGCTTCTAGCGCTTCTGACTACAGCACACCTTCTATATATATAAAGTAGAGTTGGTCCTGATCTATGTATCTATGATCTCTAAGATCTCGAGAACCCGTGGACGGATTTGCGAGCGGAAAGTACTGTTCGACTCGGGATGGTCCCAGGAATGTCACGGAGACATAAACATTTAAAAAATTTCGGGTTTTAAAATTAGCGTATTATTAGCACTAGCAGAAGAGAGAGGGATTCGAAGGGAGGGAGCGCAGCACTTCTAGCGCTTCTGACTACAGCACACCTTAAAATTAAAAAACTTCGGGTTTTAAAATTAGTGTGTTACGCGTAATTAGCGCTAGCAGAAGAGGGAGGGATCTAAGGGAGGAGCGCAGTGCTCCCTCCAGCGCTTCTGTTAGCGTAATTAGCGTATTTCGGAACGTTAATTTTTCAACTTCATTATTCGGAATCAGTACGTCCCAGAGAACCTTCGTAACGTTAATTTTTCAACTTCATCCGATTGACATGGGACCAACGGCATGTGACAAAGAGTGAAACATACAGGCTACATTTATTTGACGACAATGAGTTCCGACTTCCGACCTCGGTGGGATGACAGGCTGAGTCAACCCCCCTGGTGTGAAGGGGAGGAGGAGGGGAGGGGGAAGAGAAGGGGAGGGGAACGAGGGGGAAGGGGATGGGAGGGGGGAGGGGGGAGGGGGAAGGGGGAGGGGGGGTGGGGGAAGGGGGAGGGGGGGAGGGGGAGGGGAGGGGCCCTTCTTCCCCTGGGCACCCCCGCACCCTTCCCTCCCCCCTTCCCCTCCCCCCTCCCCCCCTTCCCCCTCCCCCCCATTCCCCTCCCCTCCTCTTCCCCCTCCCCTCCTCCTCCCCCGCTTCCCCCTCCCCCCTCCCCCCGTTCCCCTCCCCTCCTCTTCCCCCTCCCCTCCTCCTCCCACTCCCGTGCAAAGCGGGTACCTCTGCTAGTATATATATATACACAACACAACAACAACAACAACAACAACATGCATTTTAAAGGCCATTTTCCCTGCTAGAGCAGGGGTTAGCCTGAATGAATGATCGTTTTAAGGCCATTTTCCCAGCTACAGCGGGGGTTAGCCTTGCGGGCCCCAATGACAATCATGGTTCCCTGTTTTTATGGCCGGATGCCCTTCATGGCACCAACCCTTAGTCGCCTCTTACGATGCGCAGGGATACGGTGTACCTATTCTAAACCGGGGTACACACCGGGATCATTCATCCAGCAAGCTGGTACTCAATTTGCCGACCTCGAAGGATGACAGGCTGAGTCACCTCCCTGGTGTTAATTCAGTGATCAACCGGGATTCAAACCCAGGATCCTAGGATCCCAAGCCGGCACCCTAACCGCTAAGCCAACACCAGGCTAAATGCTAATGCAGCAAGGTGTTCTGACAAATACCAGAGGTGTCTCAGGAATGCTTTGACAGCAGTTTCACGGACAACCATATCTGGGTAAGAATCAAGGGTTGAAAGAAGAAGCAAATCAGAGTGTCATATATATATATATATATATATATTGTTGTGGATATGAGGATTGTGTTTTTTTTATTGTCTTATTGTGGACCCTCCTGCCTCCAGTCTGTGTATAATGGTCAAAGGTCGTTCCGTAGTTATTTCATAAACAATCACGTCAGCCAATCATAGATTTCCTCCTTATTGGTAGTTATTTCCTTATTCTGTGTATTAGGCTAAGGATTTGTCTTCCATTAATTGACACTCCATTGCACCGAATTCAAATAGATAGATCCCCTTTCATTTTCAATTCATAAAGCCGCAATTGCCAACTGCATTCACCGCGACTCCATTAGCCATGAGGTAGGCTCGGAGAAGAAGGGGGAGGAGCTGCCGAATCCTGGGCATGCCGCCCATCGTCATCAAGGGTGGAGCCAGAGGGCCCGTGCCGACCAATCAGGGCCGAGGTGAGCTCACCGATGGGCGTGTTCTAGCGGCCAGCGGCTTGATCGCCCGCGGCGTTATAAAAAGCGCACGCGGAAGCCTTTGATAGGAGTGATGAGAAGGAAGCCTCTGAGAGAAGTGATGAGAAGGAAGCCTCGGAGAGAAGTGCGCAGGAGTGATGAGAAGGAAGCCTCTGAGAGAAGTGCGCAGGAGTGATGAGAAGGAAGCCTCTGAGAGAAGTGCGCAGGAGTGATGAGGAGGCCAAGAGAGAAGTGCGCGAGAGAGATGAGTTTCTGAGTCCCCCAGAGAGTTGCGCCAGAGACGGCAGAAGAGGCCAGACTGATTAAAAAGGGAGTCCTGAGAAAGCACACGACGTCCCCACGGCAGCAGTTTGAACCACAGGAGCTTGAACCACAGCAGCTTTGAACCATCGCAGCTTTGACCGCCGCAGCTTGAGCGTTGACGGCAGGTTGCTGTTGAGGAAGGGCAGCGGCTGCTACCCCCCGGCCCGGCCGTCCTCTGGTCCGAGCTGAACCTTCCTCCCGGTCCAGCCATTCACTCCTGCCTCCATTCCCCATTCGTGTGAGTCTGTCTTTTGTTTGTTCTGTCCTGGGTTAAGTAAGACTGAATAGGTAAGCTAAGTTTTCACTGTGTCCTTCTGGTCCGTCCCTCTTTCTGTCTTTATTTTGTTATCCTTCCTTCTTCCTTGGTTTCTTTCAATCCTGTAAATAGTAATAAATAATAATCGTATTTCAAACCTTTTTTGTCTCCTTCTTCTTCTTCTTCACATCCGCGTCGTCTTTGTCTTTTCCCAATTGAACATCTGTGGCACGATTTGGCCAACGTTCAGAATCCGGTCTTAGTCATTGTTAACGGTTCGGGCCGCGGCGCCATCCGCTCGGCAAATCCAGTAACATCTTATCCGCGGTCCGTAACAATATATACATATATATATACATATATATATACATATATATATACATATATATATATACATATATATATACATATATATATATATACATATATATATATATACATATATATATATATACATATATATATATATACATATATATACATATACATATATATATATATACATATATATACATATATATATATATACATATATATACATATATATATATATACATATATATATATATACATATATATATATATACATATATATATATATACATATACATATATACATATACATATATACATATATATATATATACATATACATATTGTTGCGAATATGGAATTTGGCCTCCATATCCGCTTGTAAATATTCCCCTATTTTCTCCGATACTCCCCAACTCTCCCTTACCCCATTCCCTAGTCCCATTGTCTGTAAACAACACCCATTAGAGCCGATCTTCCCCTTCATCCCCCCATTAAATGTCGTGCCCAGGTCCCCCGCACCACACGTAGACAATTATAGGACATCTTGCTAGTTATTCTTAATCTATGTCAGTTAAGGACTTGTTTCCATTAATTATGACTCTTCGTTGCACCAGAATGTGATTATATGGCACCTGTTAGGAAGTTTAGGACCTCCCCATACCTCTCCGCATCTCTTCCCCATGAAGAAGCGCCAACTACAACAACAACAACAAAAGAGGGGGGCGGCGCGGTGACGGCATGGGGAGTGGGCGTCCTCCTTCCGGCTCGGTTAGCCACCATTGACCACGCGCTCCACGGGGTTACCACGAAGGGGCTCCCTGTCGGCCCCTCGTCAAGGGCGGAGCCGGTAACCCCCGCACCCAATGAGAAGCCATGGGCCGATGCCATCTGGGGCGGCGCTAACGAGCCGAGGGCGTGTCACTCCCCGCCGGAGATATACGCGGCCCCGCGCCGGACGTGAAGGGAGATGCGCCCCGAGCTTGGAAGGAAAAGACGCCACCCTCCCGAGCGCTGAGCGACCTCCCCAGCTTGAGACCAAAGTCGCGACCCACAAGCGCTGTGATACCTTCACGCATCTCTGGACACCACCGTACGTGATTCTGTCCCTGAGCCAGGTGCACCTGAGCCATCGCGACCTGCCTCCCCTTTTCATCAACCCCCGTGTGAGTCAGCATTTTGTCCCGTGTGTCTGTCGTCTGTCCGGGGATAATATAAGAGTGTGTCTAAGTGCCTGTCTTCCTGTAATATACCTCTAGCCCCTGTAATCTAACCTTTTTCCGTACGAATATACTTGAGAATCGAAACCCTGGTGTCGTATTGTGTCATTATAACCCAGCCGGGTGTCTTCTCTTTCCTATTGAGCCAGCGTAGCGCGATTAGTCAACATTCGGGCACAATCGGGTAACTTGTACGGATACGGCGGCCATCCCGCTCGGCCCACCATACCATCAAAGTCGTATCTGTAACAATTGGTGTCGGGAGTGAGATTCGAGGCCCGACCAAATTTTGAAAAAAAAAAACGAATAGAGGAAAAAAAAAATTTGGTCAAAATTTGGAGCGGCCGAAATTTGTTTTGTTTTACGAAACTCGAATTTTGCAAGTCGCGCTATGGCGGATCAAGACGGCTGGGGTCCGGTAGGGGAGAGTGAGGTAGGGTCGATCCAGGACCAAAATGAGGGACAGGAGGAGAGCGAAGCAGTGAGGGCGGCAGGTTCGCAAAATAGCGCCGTCACGCACGAAGAAGCGGGGCGCGCAAAATGGCGCCTCGCTGATCACCGCGCCAGCGACCGTGGCAGCGCCCCCAGTGGATTTGAACTTGTTTTTCATACAAATGAAGGCCCTTATGGCCCAGAATAGCGAAGAAATGGAAAGCAGAATGATGGGGGTAATGGGGAACCGAATGGATGCTCAGAGTGAGCGATTGGAGGGCCAATTAGGGGTAATGGGAAACCAAATGGGGGTAATGGGAAACGAAATGGGGGTAATGAGGGACGAAGCGAGGGCTCGGAGTGAGCAATTGGGGGTAATGAGGGACGAAGCGAGGGGTACTGGTGAGAAGGTAGACAAAAATTTTGAGGGGTTAGACAACGGGATAAAAGAAGTAAAACATGGGTTAACGGGGGTAGAAAACAGAATGGCCGCTCAAGAGAATCAAATGGAAGGGATGCAAAAAGGGTTAGAGGGGTTAGAAAACAGTATGGAAGGCAAATTGAGGGACATGAGGGACCAAGCGGAAAGGGAAGTTAAACAAATGGAGCAGCAGATAGAGGGGGTCAGAATGGGGGTAGAAACCAAACTGGATGCTCACAGGGAGGAAATGGAGCAGATGAGGGTGGCATCTGGGCAGGAGATGCAAGTGATGGGAGAGGAGATTAGAAGAGGTGTGAGTGAGGAGGTCGGAGGAGTGCGCGAGGAGGTGAGGCACTGTGAGGAGCACATGGAAAAGGAGGTGAGAAAGGGGACTGTAAAGTTACAAGGGGGCATAGAGGACCTGACGCAGGAGGTGGAGCAGCTGACGGTGGGACAAACGGAGTTAGTGGAGCAGGTTCAAAGGAACACTGCGGTATTAGGGGGGTTAAAAGCGACACAAAACGACATAAAAAATGACTTGATAGCGACAAAGAGGGAATGTCAGATGGTACGTGAGGGACTGACAACGAGGCTGGACGAGGTGATAGAGGTTATGGAGACGAAGGACCGGCAGGTGAGGACGCACATGGAAACGGTCAAGGTAGCCTTGGAGGACGAGCTGGAGGAGACGTACCGGGGAATAAAAGAGGTGAAGCACAAATTAGAAGAAGTGGAAGAAGGGATGAGCGAAATTAAGAAGCGACGGAGAGGGGATAAGAAGGAGATAAAGGAGGAGATAAAAGAATTGGTCCAAAGTCTGTGTTTGGATCGTGATGATGTGCTCATTAACCGGATGAGGGATTCGCAGGTGATGGAGGAGAAGCGAAGAGGAAGAGGACCCGGTGTAAGTGGTGACCAATATGGTCGTGCGTATGATGCGCCAGGGGATTTAATAAGCTTGGGGGTCGAGATGGACCCGGGTGTTCGTGAAAGGCCGTTGGTGAGGTGTGTGACAGGTCTGGTGTGCGAAAGAGGAGGTGTGCGAGAAAGTCCGACTCTGGGGTGTGTGAGGAAAAAGTGTGTGCCAAGGAGTGAGTGTGCTGGCGAGAGTGAGTCGGTCGTAGCGTGTGTGCGAGGGAGCACATGGAAGCGCGGTGTGGTAAGTGTTACAGAGGGTGTGACGGGAGAGTGTGCGCAAGGGTGTGCGCGAGAGAGGTGTGTAACGGACAGGTGCATGAGGAAAGAGTGCGCTGTCAAAGGCAAGGAAGAATGCACACTTGTGGTGAGTGTTACAGAGGGTGTGACGGGAGAGTGTGCGCAAGGGTGTGCGCGAGAGAGGTGTGTAACGGACAGGTGCATGAGGAAAGAGTGCGCTGTCAAAGGCAAGGAAGAATGCACACCTGTGGTGAGTGTTACAGAGGGTGTGACGGGAGAGTGTGCGCAAGGGTGTGCGCGAGAGAGGTGTGTAACGGACAGGTGCATGAGGAAAGAGTGCGCTGTCAAAGGCAAGGAAGAATGCACACCTGTGGTGAGTGTTACAGAGGGTGTGACGGGAGAGTGTGCGCGAGAAAGGTGTGTGACGGACAGGTGCACGAGGAAAGAGTGCGCTGTCAAGAGTAAGGGTGAGTGCGCTGTCAGGAATGGAGGTGAAAGTAGTGAGAGTGACATGGAGCGTGAGTTAGTTGTGACAGGTGAGCGAGGATGTACACCTGGGATGGAAGGATGCTCACCTGGAATGGCAGAGCGTGAGTGGGAATGCACGCTGGAGTTGGTGATGAGGCACGTGGTTGGGTGTGCGAATGAGAGCACACCTGTGATTGTCACAGAGGAGGTGACCGAGGAGGGGGCGCGAAGAAGTGTGTTGGTGAGGTGTGCTACCAACGAATGTGTGCCAAAGTGTTCGGTGGTCAGGTGTGTGACCAAGGCTGTGAGTGGAATGGGTGTACCTGGGTGTGTAAGGAAAGGTACGAGGAGCATGGGCACAGCTGGATGTGTGAGCAAGGAACGGGCTGCGGGGTGTAAGCGTCCAGGTGAAGCATCGACGTTAGACGGGATAGAGTTTAGAACGACTTGTAGCCGAATCAGGCCCTCGGTGCGTGCCGGGCTTCGCGTGCCGCGAGAACCAGCGGGGATCCGAGCCACGGCGGGTTCGAAAGGACCGCCGTGCGCGACCCACGCTGGGCCTCGCTTTGAACGGCCGCGTCCGTGCTCCAATAGGCGGAGCTGGCAGCCCGATAGAAAGGGTCGTCATGGCGACCACTTTTTGGTGAGACGTGCCGGCAGGTCGAGATCGGGACATTGGATGGCTCCACGCCGAGGTGATGCGTGGGATCTCGGCCCGGGTAAGCCCCCGTCCCTGCACCGAGTGCCGGACGCATCCAGCCGCCGGCACAAAACAACCAGCATCCATTGCTTGGCTTTACGAAGCCGGGCTTTGGACAGGGATTGGCGCACCGAGAGGACCTAATAAGTAGACGGGTGATGGTGATAGTGATAGTAGTGATTTGATACAAAATTTAGAAAAGTGAATAGAATTGGCAGTAAATGGAAAATTTTTGAATTGGTTGGAAATCTGGACGAACAAAATTGATAGTGAGAGACCCCCGATGTGGTGGGATGGCAAATCCACCATCCTTCCCATGTGGGGGGGGCAAAGGAGCAATAGCTTATGGGGTGTATGGCAGTGAAAACTAGCCCGGGTGGGTTAGGATATGGTGTGTAGGGATCTAGCGAAGATGACCTTAGGTAACGTTAAGGTTAGTTAGTGACTGATACCTGTAGTGGGGACGCAGGCAGATTAGTGTGGATTATAATGACGAGGGAGCGCAATAGTTTAAAGGGACGACTGGGAAGCGCAAGTTTCAGAAGGGAGTAGTTAGCTGAGATGATGCCGTGTTTGTGAGAATTGAACAGGTGTGATTGCACAGGGGTGCAACTGGACAGGTGTGTGGAGCAGTGTATGAGTAGTGAGTGTGTGGATCAGCGCGAATGCGCTTGGGGAGAGAAGGGTGCAGGTGGCACCAGGTGTGAGAGCACAGGTGTGCAGGTACCGGTGTGTGGAGAGAGTTGGAGTGAGTGGTACGGAGTGGTGTGCATGGTGCGAAGGTGTGGATGGGGGAAGAGTGGACCCCTTTCACGAGCACCCGGGGCGGGTAGTGTAAGTGTTAGGTAGAGGGTGCAGGTAAATTGTGGTTGGATATTGGCATTTGTGGTGCGGTTGCAGAATGGTGTTGTGAATGGGTGCATTAGTGTTGTGGAAATGGCTGGGCGTGTAGCCTGTTAGTGTGTGTAGTTGGTTGGGCACTCCACCACTGTGAGGATGTCGGCCAGGTGAGGCCGCAGGTGGGCTCTGGGAGCCGGTAGTTGTGAGTGGGTGCCTGAGGATCCCGGGTGTGGATCGGGCAGCCCAGTGCCAGAGAGGGCACGGAGTGGGGAGAGAGCCAGAGGGCCTTCCCCAGGTAGTTAGGTTAGGGTGAGGAGCAGGTAAGCTCGGAGGCAACTGCAGTGGTGGAGGTGTGCAGGTGGGTAGACCCACTGGGAGAGGTACACGCCGCAGCCCAGAAATTGTGCGAGGGCACCGGGAGATGAATCGGGGGAGTGAGACCCCAAATTGAAGAGCACCACAGTTTGGCCAATGGGAATTGGTTTTTAGAACCCATAGTGTAAGAGGGCCAATGGTTTGGCCGGAGAAAGCCCCCGGGTAGTGTAAAGTTGTTAAAGTCATTTAGGAGATAGTTAGGATTGATGAACCTGTCGCACCATACGCAGCCACTTGCCTGTGGTGATGATGATGACTCCACACCTGTGTTTTCTTTGTTTGTTGCAGGAAATGAGATTGCTGTGAGGATTTGTGAGACGCATCACGACGTGGATGAGACATTGGGGTGATTCCATCTCTCCCTCCCTAGGTGGGACTGATGATGAATTGGTGATGGCAAATTTTGATGTTCAGTTGGAGATGGCAAATTTTGATGAGAGTTGAAAATGGCAAATTTGATTGGTTAGGAGGGAGAGAAGACGAATTTGGTATATGGGAGGAACGGGGAAGACAGTAGGGATGTTTGTTGATTTGTAAAGTAGATGTTTATGAGTAGTGTAGTGTTGTGTGGATGCAGTAAGGGGTAAGGGAGGGGCCATGTAGGTTACCTGGTGGGGGGGGGGCGTACGATAGGAACGTACCTGTCTCACCTGGTTCCCATGTGCCCCCAGTGTGCATTACCTTACATTGCGTGCACTTTTGCGCCCTTACCACCTTACTCACTTGTCTGCTTCTTTTGTCTCCCACCTCCGAGGATCTGGCTTTGGGGTAGAGAGAGAGGAGAGAGAGGTGCTGGCTGCGCAGTTGTGGGCCTGCACTTTCGCTGTTCGCTGCCTGGATCGGTACACCATATGGACCGCAATGTTTGTGGCCACCCACAATGGACCGCAGTTCGTTTGCGGCCAAGCACCACCCGGGGATGGACCTATGGATCAACGTGGCACCTATGCCATACAGGTGAACCACTAATAGTTAACACCACCAAGTGCACCACAAGAAGAGCAAGAGACACCTGCAGGGTTAGGGGTTGTTGAAGTTATTTTGATTCCAATGAACAATGGTGACTGCACCGATTGGTGGTGGGGTGGTGCTGTTGATGCTCGGGAAAGGGTGCTCTGCACGTTATTAAAGGCCGTCGGCCACAGAGCACTCGTGGGTTGGTGTATCGATGTTGGCAAGCGCGCTCTCTCTATGCATAACATCTGCATGTGTTCCTCCAAAAACAGGTCCTGGATCGTAGTGTAAATAGCAGCGTAGTCTTGTAAATAATGCTCCCTACCGGCTGTATGTTTAGTTTGAGAATTCTTTCCGGATTCGGTTATCCTGTGGGTGTGTTTCTGTGAGGAGAAGGGTGCAACGTCGCAGGGGGACATATTTACTCATTTGTGAATATCTGTAAAACTGTCGCACTCAGGGTAGAGTTAATAGTAGAGGGAACTACATTGCGTGCCACACTAAAGTAGGTAAAAATTTATCGGGTCGGGACGCCCCGAGGGTAGAGAAGGGTGCAATGTTGCGAATATGGAATTTGGCCTCCATATCCGCTTGTAAATATTCCCCTATTTTCTCCGATACTCCCCAACTCTCCCTTACCCCATTCCCTAGTCCCATTGTCTGTAAACAACACCCATTAGAGCCGATCTTCCCCTTCATCCCCCCATTAAATGTCGTGCCCAGGTCCCCCGCACCACACGTAGACAATTATAGGACATCTTGCTAGTTATTCTTAATCTATGTCAGTTAAGGACTTGTTTCCATTAATTATGACTCTTCGTTGCACCAGAATGTGATTATATGGCACCTGTTAGGAAGTTTAGGACCTCCCCATACCTCTCCGCATCTCTTCCCCATGAAGAAGCGCCAACTACAACAACAACAACAAAAGAGGGGGGCGGCGCGGTGACGGCATGGGGAGTGGGCGTCCTCCTTCCGGCTCGGTTAGCCACCATTGACCACGCGCTCCACGGGGTTACCACGAAGGGGCTCCCTGTCGGCCCCTCGTCAAGGGCGGAGCCGGTAACCCCCGCACCCAATGAGAAGCCATGGGCCGATGCCATCTGGGGCGGCGCTAACGAGCCGAGGGCGTGTCACTCCCCGCCGGAGATATACGCGGCCCCGCGCCGGACGTGAAGGGAGATGCGCCCCGAGCTTGGAAGGAAAAGACGCCACCCTCCCGAGCGCTGAGCGACCTCCCCAGCTTGAGACCAAAGTCGCGACCCACAAGCGCTGTGATACCTTCACGCATCTCTGGACACCACCGTACGTGATTCTGTCCCTGAGCCAGGTGCACCTGAGCCATCGCGACCTGCCTCCCCTTTTCATCAACCCCCGTGTGAGTCAGCATTTTGTCCCGTGTGTCTGTCGTCTGTCCGGGGATAATATAAGAGTGTGTCTAAGTGCCTGTCTTCCTGTAATATACCTCTAGCCCCTGTAATCTAACCTTTTTCCGTACGAATATACTTGAGAATCGAAACCCTGGTGTCGTATTGTGTCATTATAACCCAGCCGGGTGTCTTCTCTTTCCTATTGAGCCAGCGTAGCGCGATTAGTCAACATTCGGGCACAATCGGGTAACTTGTACGGATACGGCGGCCATCCCGCTCGGCCCACCATACCATCAAAGTCGTATCTGTAACAATATATACATATACATATATACATATACATATATACATATATACATATATACATATACACATATATACATATACATATATACATATATACATATACATATACATATATACATATATACATATATACATATATACATATATACATATATACATATATACATATATACATATATATATATATATATATATATATATATATATATATATATATATATATATATATATATATATATATATTGTGGATATGAGAATGGTGTTTTTTTTTTTGTTGTGTAAATTGATGTAAAAATATCGCCCTCCTTGCTCCAGTTATGTATAAAGGTCAAAGTGCGTCCCGTAATTAGTTCATAAGCACTCACGTTAGCCAATCATAGATTTCCCCCCTTGTTGACAGTTATTTCCTTATTCTGTGTATTAGGCTAAGGATTTGTCTTCCATTAATTTGACACTCCATTGCACTGCATTAAATAAAGTAGATCCCTCCGACATGGCATCTTCAAAGTGCCAGGTTTGCTGCAATTGCCAACTGAATTTGGGCGGTTTTCTTCATTCGCCATTGCTGCCCTTTGGCTGGGGCTAGCTCGAATCGCCCCAAAACCACCATTGGCCACGAGGTAAGGTCGGGGAAGAAGGGCGTGTCTCCACCTCGTCATAGAGGGGGAGGAGTGAACCAGTCCTTGCCGACCAACCCAGAACGAGGGGTTGGCTTCAGAGGGCGGAGAGAGAACGTTTGGGGGAGGTTCGCAAAAGGGTCAAGGGTGGGGCTTATATAACCCGAGGAAGACGCCCCCAGAAGAGTCAAGGAGGGGAGGAGATCAGGTGACAGACAAGCCTGAAGGGAGTCCTGCGAGTTTGTGAGAGAGGGAGAGAGAACCCGTCACGCCAGACCCCCCACCAGCAGCGTTGGCTCCACCAGGCAGCTCCGACCCGTTACCCCACGCACACCACAGGATCGGTGGCATCGGCGGCCGTCGAGGTCCAGCCCGACGTTCCGTGCGGGATCAAGCTCCAGCCAGCTCCGTGCCTTCCTCCCCCTCCAGCCACCCACCTCCTGTCATTCCTGCCTGCAAATTCCCCATTCGTGTGAGTCCGTCTTTTGTTTGTTCTGTCCAGGGTATAAGTTAAGCCTGTTTAGATAAGCTAGCAATTTTCACTGTGTCTCCTTGATTTCTTCTGTAAATTATTTTATTATCCTTCCTTCTCCTTGGTTACTTTTGGTTGTAAATAGCAAATAAATTATATTCGTATTCCCTACTTCTGTCTTCCTCTTCTTCACATCCGTGTCGCCTTTGTCTTTTCCCCATTGAATATCTGTGGCACAATTTGGCCCACGTTTAAGGGATCGGGTCTAGTCATTGTAAAAACGGTGCGGGCAGCGGCGCCATCCGCTCGGCAAATTAACATCTTATCCGCGGTCCGTAACAATATATATATGCGATATATGCAAAATGCGATAAATCCACAGGATGTTATTTTGAGAAAACTTTACATTTTTTATAAAGAATAGACGGAGAGGAAAATACCAAAATTAAAACCTCAAAATGTTTTATTGAATGTAATTATTTTATAAAATGTGTTGACACAAAATCATGGTTTTTCACTCTTTTGAACAAAAAGTGTAATTAGACGGATTTTTGACAAAAAGCAATATATCCACCGGTTATGTTTGGGTAATGTGGTATATGTGGATACATCATTGAAAGATTACAAAATTAGTTCTGTTCTAGGTGAGTATTGTATTAAACTCGGAACTTAGATGAAACTCGGAAGCAAAAAGTTGGGACTTAGATGAAAAGCAGGAATTCTGATTTGCAGGTAAGTATTGATTAAAACTCAGACTTAGATAAAAAGCAAAAGCCTTTGAAACTTAGCCCAAATTTTGTAGATCATCTATGGAAATCTCCACACTGTTTATACCCTGATATTATATGAAAAATAATACCAGATTGTTTAAACTTCCTGTAGAATTTTTCTGTAGAACATTCAAATGATAAAGAACAAAGGCCTTTGAAATTTGGCCAGAACTTTTCACACCTTGTAGGTCATCTCTAGACGACAGTATTTATGCCCTGATATTGTATGAAATAATACAGGATTGTACAATGCGCATACAGAGTAAAACAACACAGTATCAAAAGCGACATAGAGGCGATTGTTCATGGTTGTGGCAGCAAAAGGCACATTCCTGCGCTGACTCATCAATCCATGTCACTTTCCTGAGCATCATTATTATTGATATCTGAGAGTGCATTGTCATAGAACTGTATTATATCGTCCGCAGCCCCCATTTCTCTCAACAGGTTTTCAACATCCTGCTTTTTTGCGGCTTTGACAGAGGAAACCATCGCAAGAGATGCTGGTTTGAAGTTCCCCCAGTTTTTGCCTCGTTTTAGGACGCTGTGATAACAGTACTCTGTGGCATAAGTCGACTAAAACCCAACCTGCTCGCCGGTAAGGGAAAGCATGCGGGCATCGCTCAGTTTGAATGACTTCTGTGACTTCAAAAAAGCATGCGTCTCGGACTTCAAATCAAACGCATGCCAGTCTTCTCCATAGACCATGAAGGTTCCCATGCTTCTTCATAAAGGAATAATACTCCTCAGGAAGCATGATTGTGTCGTGTTTTCGAATCATTTGCTCAATACGACCAAAGACACGATCTGCCGGAAGGAAACTGTGCCCTCTGATTGGAAATGTGTACGGAACATCCAAATTGGGAAACGCAGTTTTCCGTAGAACACTCAACATTGAAAGGACAATCATGTTTTTGTTCTGTCCATAGCACGAGTCACTGAACAACTGCAGTTTTTTTGAAGACCGAATTTTGCCATTCAGATGAACCCTGAAACAGTTATCAAGTGCTGAGGCTATCATATTGGAGTCCTTTTTATTTTGGTGCTCCATCCACACATATAGGTAAACATCATCTTTGTTCTGAGGGCTGTCTTTCCCATGATGAACAACTACCCCAAACAGGTAGAGGTACAACTGACGCGAATAGTAGGCCTGACTTATGGGGGTTCAAGGCAAAACCATATTTTGCATCATATCAAAACAGACTGTGGTGGAATCCTCCTGAATTCTACCAAGTAAATCGTAAAAAAAACCCTGGCTCGTCTTCTGTGTAAAATAAACATAGCTGCCTTGGTCTTCTTTTCATCAATAGTGAAATGAGGATCATTTACTGACAGCTTGTAATTAGCGCACGTTGCACAAGCATCTGTTGCCGGATGGCCGAATGGAGGGCGCTGATTGGCTGAGCGGATATATCGCGTTTTGTGTAAAAAGGGGAAGGGCGCATATCGCGGCATGAAAAGAAAGCGGATATTCAAAGAGCTTAAACTGAAGGAAATATCGCGTGTTGCTAAAAACTAGACTGATGACAGCGTCCGGCTATGCATTGACAATATAAGGGTGGTGCCAACTCCAAAATGTTGGATATGGCGTTTAGCGATGAAACTCTTTATATATATACTGTGTGTATGTATATATATATATATATATACATACACACAGTATATACACCAGGTGGTCCAGAAACCCTGGGCACATTTTGAAGAACGATACCTGCAACAAACAACTAAGTTTATTGTTGTTCTTTGGTGCAAAACAACACATGATTACTTGTAAATGGATGCGACTGCTTCAACACACACATGCATCACGTGATATGCAACAGGGTGAAGTGGATCATGTGATATGGATCGGGGTGAGCTTCACTCACTGTGCTGCACGCGTTTGTCTTTGCAGTCATTCAGTTCATTGTGAATTAGACGCCCTCATGTGACGGAGGATATCATGAGACAGAAAATTTGCACTGTACGCTTGTATTCTGCATCTGGAAATTCGACTGAAGTTCACAGACAACTTGTTAAAGAATGGGGTGCCAACGCAATTGACAAAAGAACCATCGGCAGAATAAACAAGCAGTTTGATGAAACCGGCAGCATTCTTCCAAAACAGTCACCAAGTAGGCCTCGTACTGTTCAAACGGAGGAAAGCAGAGCGGTCATTCAACAACAACTCGACAGTAACACAGCATTATCAACTCGTCATTTATCAAACGTCACCAACACAAGACGATCATCGATTCAAAGAATAATAAAAGACCTTAATGCAAAACCATACATACCCAGATTAATTCACCAACTATCTGAGGATGATTTTGACAGATGCGTTGAGGCATGTGATACATTGCTTGGGTTAATGGATATGGACAATGATTTGCAGAACAGGATCTTGTGGTCAGATGAATCCAAGTTTACTTTATCTGGTTCTGTGAATCGTCATAAAAGCGCGATATGGGCAGTAGACGACTCACAATTTACTGTTGAGCACAATGTCCAGTATCAAGCGAGTGAGTCCGTCTGGGCAGGCATTTCTTCTGGAGGCATTGTTGGGCCAATATTTTTCGAAGAATATGTGAATGCTGCAAATTACCTTCTAATGTTGGAGCAGCATGTATTTAGATGCAATGATGGCCAAATCTGGTTCATGCATGATGGTGCGCCTGCTCATTATGCTGCCAATGTACACTAGGCCCTTGATTTGAACTTTACAGACAAATGGATTGTCCGTCGTGGTCCGGTTGAATGTCTGCCGCGGTCTTGTGATTTAACATACTGTGATTTCTTCCTTTGGGGTTTTCCTCAAACACAAAGTGTATGCGAGGGATCCTATGACCCTTAGAGACTTGAAAAAAATCATCCATAATGAGACTGCTGCCTTAACGAATGAAACATGCAGAACTATGTGTCACAGTGTTTCGTCATGGCTTCAGCTGTGCATATAATAGACAATGAAGGAAAACAGTTTGAACATTTGAACTGATCCGTTTCATGTATATTAGACTGATTAGACTGTTTAACGAGTAATCATGTTTCGTTTTGCACCAAAGCACAATAATAAACTTAGTTGTTTGTTGCAGGTATCATTCTTCAAAATGTGCCCAGGGTTTCTGGACCACCAGAAATATCACTCTTTCAATGAGTTTGAATGGAGAAAAGGAGTCATTCTGCTGTTTTGTGTCACTGTGTGTACCACAATGAGCATGGGGAAAAGAAAGAAAACCAGAGAATTGTCTGAGGAGGTCAGACACAAGATTGTAGCCAAGCATGGACAATCTCAAAGTTACAAATCCATCTCCAGACATTGATGTTCCTGTTTCCATCATGAATGAGCGATTTTTATATTGCAGGCACCTGCAACTCACCACAGGCGAGTTCAATTCCAAAGTAAAGGAGAATCACCTGCTTGAAATCTAATTATTTCTAACAACTTCTAAAAGGTGCCAATAATATTGTCCGGGACATTTTAGGATTTCTGTGTGGAATAAGCTAAGATTTAGTATTTTTTTCAGCTTTTTTTGTTTAGTTCCCCTGCAAACCAAAGAAATACATATGTGGATTCCAAAATATTTTTTAATTTCAACAATTTTCTGGAAGAAATGGTGCATTATTTGAAGAAAGTGCAAGGGTGCCAATATTTTTGGCCAAGACTGTACAAGCTTTAAAAGATTGCATCGCATGACAATATTGCCAGAACAACATTTTTGCAAATACCCTTTTCCATGGATTTGAGCTCCTTAAACGGAAGTCTGTGCCTAAATCAACCCATGTACAGTATCTCATACTTTCTTGAAGAATGATTGTGGTAACCAAGGATAAATTGAATTAATGTGTTGAGTAAACCCAAGTCAAACCCATCAGCCACTTTTTATTCCTCCACAGTGATGAGTGGAATATGCATCAGTTTCTGTCCCAAAATACACAAGTAGTCCACAATAATCTCTAACCATCACAATCATATAATAAAAACGTGCTCTATTCTATTTGAAAACACCAAAGAATTTGAGACACACCTGTGAAACATACTCTCGCCAGCAGCCATCCTCAACTTTCCAGTACCAGCACCACTTAGTGGTGAGAACGAAGTGCTCAGGCTTGGAGATTGAGTTTGCAGTAGAGAAGCGCCGCACAGGATGGCCACCAAGTTTCATATTCAGGAAGTCTACTTTGCAATTATCACCGTTGTGGCTGCAACAGACAACAGAGGTGAAACAAAATATAATTTTCAAAATCATCATTAATTATGTGCAGAATTATCCGATTATAATTTTCAATCAACTGACATTATGACCTGATTTTATTTTTTTTTAACCAGCAAATCACAAAATGGAAGAGACTGACAAATTGAGAAAAGCACACAGGCAGAGAGATATTAAAGAATACATTACAACGCAAAGTTCACATCACTAGGACCATGTTTTTATTTGTCTTAACTGTGCAGATGGAAGGCAGAGGTGAAGAAAGTCAAAATTATGCAATTTTAAAGAATGCTTGAATAACCAGAGCGCCAAGCAATTAAATGGTTGCCTACGTGACTAGATTTTTAGCAGTGCATCTAATAATATACGCCTGGTCAAACATGTGCTGGGAAATTTTAAGAGGGTATAAACTAGAAAACGTCAAAGGGAAAGTGTGAAACTTGTGGCTGGATGTTAAAAAGGGAAGTAAAGCAGGGTTAAAATAGCCATTTCTTCAATACAACATGCATTTTAAGGCCATTTTCCCTGCTAGAGCAGGGGTTTAGCCTTGCGGTCCCCATGACAATCTTCTCCATTTTGCCCTATTTTCTGCATCTCTCCTTGTTAACCCCTTTGCCCGCATTTCTTCTTCCACCATCTTCAGCCAAGTCTTTCTCGGTCTTCCCCGTCCTCTCCTTCCTTCTACATTCATTTCCATCACTCTTCTCAAACAGTCACTTTCATCCTTCCTCAACACTGACCAAACCATCTCAACCTGTTCCTCTTCACAGCATCAATCACAGGCTCTATTCCCATCATCTTTCACATCGCAATTCATCATTTGTCTTCCTCTCTCTCAACGATACTCTGCACATCCACCGAACTATTCGCATTTCCACCCTTTCCAGCCTCCGTTGCTGCTCTTCGTTCATTACCCATGTCTCAATCCCATAAATCATAACACTTCTCACACATGCAGCATACACCTTTCCCTTCAGCTTCAATGACATTCCCCTCCTCGTCAGCACGCCACTCAGTTCCCGAAACTTCTTCCAGTGCACATCTTACTTTAGCATCCGTTGCCGAGTCTGATCCACCTTCTCCATTCAGCATGTCAGAGGTAGCAAAATGTTTTCACACCTTCCAGCTTCACGCCATCTCCAAGATCCAATTCAACATTTCCTCCATCTGCAGCTCCCTCTGTGCACACCTTACATTTGAATGTAGCTGCCACACTGGTTAATGACCCTCGTAGACCACTGCATTTTTGATGAACCCACTCAGCGCACATTGTACATTGAATGGAGTTCACTCAGACACCATTCCTGCACACAGCACATGGCCACTTCCCAGTTCTTTCCACCTCACCACATGCTTTACCACTTGCCATCACCTTCGTCTTTCCGATATTCACCTTCAGACCTTTTGTCTCCATACATTCCTTCCACTTATTCATCTTTTCCTTCAGTCCATCCATACTTTCCGCAATCAACACCAGATCATCTGCATACAACAACTCCCACGGTAAACCCTCCTTTACGTTCTGAGCCAGCACCTCCGTCACAGCTACAAATAGTAGTGGACTTAGTACAGACACCTGATGCACTCCCACCTTCACCTCAAACTCACCACTGTTCCCATCCTTTGTCATTACTGCTGTGCGCGCTCTCTCGTACATTGCCATCACCACTCTGATCAACCATTCCTCCACTCCTAACTTCCTCAAAATGCCCATGTCACTACTTCGCATGGAATCCTATTGAATGCTTTCTCCAGATCAACAAACCCAAGAAACAACTTCTTCCTCTTCTCCATGTACTTCTCCTGAAACTGCCTTACAATAAAAAGCGTGCCTGTCATTCCTCTTCCTGGCATAAATCCAAACTGCATTTTGTCGATCTTCACTTTCTTCCTTATCCTCATCTCCAACATCCTTCCCAATACCTTCATTTCATGCTCCAATAACTTTATTGCTCGATACGAGCCACACTCCAGAGGGTCACGTTTCCCCTTGTATAGAGGGACGAGGGTACTCAATTCCCAATCCACTGGAATGCGGCCTTCTTTCACCACCAGATTACAGATCTCTGTCATTCTCTTCACACCACAACTTCCTGCTGCCTTCAACATATTTCCCACAACTCCCGTCGACACTCCCGCTTTTCTACTCTTCATTGCTTTTAGAGCTTCCTCAACTTCCTTCTCAGTTATCTTCTCTGCCGGTTCTAAAACTGGGTTACTCTCTATGTTGCCGTCCCATTCATTCTCTGCATTCAACAGCATTTCCATATATCTCTTCCATCTTCCTTTAATTCCATCTGGGTCCACAACGATTTCTCCCACTTCATCCTTCAAGCAACTCACCCCAATCACATCACACCTCTCTTTCACTATCTGCTTTGCAATCCTGAAGACCCTCTTCCAAATCCAAGCGTTCTCCGAACATTTTCCTATATGCCTCCTGCGCCTTTTCTACCTCTTTCTTTGCAGCCTTCTTGGCTGCCTTATAACTTGCATGCTCTGCCTCTTCTGCTCCGTACCCTTCGCCTTCTGCCACTCCTTGAACTTCTTCCTCTTCTCGTCAATCCTCTTTCCAACTTCATCATCCCACCAACATGTTTCCGAGTGCCTCGGTGGTCCTTTTGTCCATCCACATACCTCACCAACGGCTCCCAACAGTCTATCTTTCATTGATATCCAAGCTCAAGCACATCATCCTCTACCATACTCAGCCTCTCTTTTAATGCCTCCCTCACTGTACCTCTTTCAACCTCCACACCTTCATTCTCGGTTGGTACTTCACCCGCCGAGCTCTCCTCGCACCTTTTACCCTTATGTCGCAGACAACCAAGTGGTGCTATGAAACAGCCTCCTCCCTCCGGATCACCTTTGTGTCCCGGAGGTTCCCCCTATCTCGCCTACGCACCATCAGGTAGTCAACGGTTGTCGTCGACCCACCTGACGTGTATGTAACAAGCTTATGATCTGCGTTCTGGAACTGAGTATTACAAATCAACAAACCAGCTCCATCAGCCAACTTCAAAATCCTTTCACCTTCTCCATTCCTGACACCATATCCGTAATCCCCATGAACTCCCTCAAAACCGTCCATACTCCTTCCTACATGTCCATTTCAGTCTCCTCCTACCACAACACCTTCCTTATCTTTCACGATTTCCATCAGCTTCTCCATTGCACACCAGAACTTGTCCTTCTCTTCATCGCTCCAACCGACCTGCAGAGCATATCCCGAGATGACGTTCACCAAGAGCTTTCCAATCATCATTTTCACAACCATCAACCTTTCACTCACTCTAGTCACACTCACCACACCACACTGTCTACAAACTCCTCAGAAAACAGGACACCAACACCATGCACGCCTTCTGGGTACCCTTGCCACACAAACTTGTATTTCTGTCCCTGCCTACCCTTCACCATTCTCACACCACTTCCCTTCCATCTCGTCTCCTGCACACAACATATGTCCGCTCTTCTTCTGACCAATACTTCCACCACTTCTCCTGATCTCCCTGTCATTCTCCCTACATTCCATGTCCCAAATCTCAGAAACCGATCTCCACGTGGGGCATCAGACATTTCATCATCATAAATGGAGTGATTTCCACCCTTGCTTCTATCGGGTTCCCCACCTTGATTTTTGACGAGAGGGGGCGAGGACCCCCACGGGGTACATCGGGCTGTAACCTGCCCATATGTAATTGTAATTGTCATGGTTCCCTTTTTGAGGCAATGTTTTATGGCTGGATGCCCTTCCTGACGCCAACCCTTTTCGTCACCTTTTACGACACGCAGGGATACGGTGTACCTATTGTAAACCAGTGTACACACCGGGAAGTTAACCAATCACAGCTGCATAGTAACCATCCCCCACCTTCTTCAGTCATTGAAGGTTAACACAGGAGTAAATGTGAACAGTTGACAAATGCGACAATCTGAAAATGCAAGATCAAAACTACCATTTGCATGTATCACGTTTTATATTGACACGTCAGAGGGTTCCATTAACACAGACCATCTGCGCCCGTGGTACAGGACCCCCGCAAAGGACCAACGCAGGGTTTATAGCTACTGTGTTTAATATTGCCACGAATCCCCAAGATTCACACTAACGTAGCTGAACCTGGCGGTGGTACACGCGTGAAAGGCAAAAAGATGGGAACACATTTCTTATCATTAAAGTGGGGGTTTTGTTTTATTTACAAGGTATATCGAGGGGAGAGATAAGACACCAATAATAAATAACTGGAACAGACCAGGCGGTCAAAGGACAAACGAGTCGGGGGGGGGGGGGGGGGCACACACAATTTATTGTACAACGAGAAGAAATAACCCACAATGACGCAAAATACCGGATTCACACAACAAAGGAGCAGGCAAGGCAAGCAAGCCCAAAGCTGGTAGCGTGCAGGTCGCCGCACACCATGGAGCAATGGCGATGAGGGAGAGGGTCAAGAGAGGAGGATGAGAGAGAGGGATGAGAGAGAGGGATGAGAGAGAGGGATGAGAGAGAGGGATGCGAGAGAGGGATGAGAGCAATGTTGCTCTCTTGAAGTTCAAGGTCCAACTGGTGCACGTTAGCGCAGTCAAGACACTCGTAATCTCTAGGACCGTCTTTGTGGGCAGTGGGTCCCTTCATTAGCCACTGCTTTTTTGGGCGTCACTGTCCTCCCAGCCATCCCTCCCCATGGTGTAGCTCCAAGAATTTTAAAAAAAAGTCTTCCATCCTTCTCCAAGGCTCTGCAGCCGACCTCTCTGCAGCCGATTAAGTATTGCAATCCCGGCTTTCAGTGGGTGGCGCTATATGATGCACATTCACTTAGAGAATTTGTGTCCCTCAACGATTAATTTAATTGTAATCGCCTCAATCTTTTCCGTGCACACCAAGTACAACCACAAGTTTTCAACTCATTCCATGAAGCGGTTTAGGAATGCAAAGTCAAACAAATCTTCCTCTTTTTTTCTTGAGTGTGTAGCACAAACCTGCGGGGTAGCATCATTGGCTGAAGGAGTAGCTGTGGTGTAAATGTAACAATGCCCTCTAAGTTAGGGCAGAAATTTGGAATTTAGTAAGGGTACTGGCAATAGCTCATCTACTCTTCACAAAGGACACCATGGGATCTTTAACATCCACAAACTAATGCTGGCAGACAGGACACCCAGTTTAATGTCCATCCGAGGGACGGCATGCAAATTGATGAATCACCCTGGCTGTGAAACACCTGGGATGACATTTTATAGCTGGGCCGAGATTCAGACAAAGTGTAGACGGCTGACTTCCTCTCCTCTCATAGTCAACACGTGGCCATTCTGCCCACCTATTTAAGATAATAAATACATTTAATAACACCCATTTTCAGATTAAGTAACCTAATAAGAAATTACGGTACTGAGTGATAAACTTTAACTGTATAATGTTTGTGATGTGCTTAGCAAAAGGAAGAATACCTATCAAAGTCAGGGTTGCAGAAGTCCTTCTCCACCTCTTCCATTTTGGGAATGTCCCTCCAGTCCCACCCCCATGGATGCCATTGCCAACGATATGGCAGGTCAAAGTGCATACACTGGCACTTGTCTGCATTTACAAAAAAATATATAAAATGTTTACATATTATGTACAAGCATGTGGTGTTTCAAAATCAATCGGGAACGTACAAAGGAAAAACATGGCTGATCCCACATAAATTACTGGAACATTGGATTTTTTTTTTTAATTTTACAATTACAAATTTTTACAATAATCAGATCTAATAATTATTATTTTTGGAAAATTCAGTTGTCTTTAACTTTGACTGTGATGTAACAATGACACGAGATAACAACCAGATTCTGGCACAATGACTAGCATCCCAGCTCTGAGCCGAAGAGGTCAGCAGTTGAATTGTGATCTGTCCCAGTCATACCAAAGACTTTAAAAATGGGATGTGCTGCTGGATCGCTCGACACTCAGTGCTTAGAGGACAGAGCATGGATAAATCCTAAGGGTTGAAATCACATGTGGAGGGGAAATTTATCTTAAAATGTCCCCACTGACTCCACAGAGCAACATGCCATTAAAAAAAATGGCGTTGCCCGTACTCAAAGTTCCTGCAGAAGTTAATGGTTGTGTTTGTCTATTCAAGACTGGTGTTGTCATGTCCTTGTCTACGTGTGTGTCTGCTTCTGTGTGTGTCTGTGTGTGTGTCTGTGTGTGTGTCTGTGTGTGTGTCTGTGTGTGTGTCTGTGTGTGTGTCTGTGTGTGTGTCTGTGTGTGTGTCTGTGTGTGTGTCTGTGTGTGTGTCTGTGTGTGTGTCTGTGTGTGTGTCTGTGTGTGTGCGT
>NW_027618967.1:40000-56441 GCF_964187855.1 Myxine glutinosa
ACAGCTGTATATAAGTTTTATTTACAATATTTACAAGTTTAAATTTCAGATGGAGGTGGCAGCCACTAGGGTAACAGCAATGGTAGCCCGAGGGGAGAAGGACATGTACATAAGTGTCCATAAAATAAATAACAAATGAAAACATAAATAAACCAGTGGATAAAACAGCCTGCCATTTGCTGATCCCACTAAGTTCTACACATATTCTATACAGATTATAGCATTAAATTATATACGTATTTATTGAAATGTATCACGATGTGTACACTTGGGTCGATAGGATGGCCTAGAGCTACGTACATTCGCCTTTTGGCTGTCTAGACTGGGTTTGATTCTGACCCAGCTATAAACTCAGCCAGGGTGATTCATCAATGTGTGCCATCCCTCGGATGGACGTTAAACGAACGTCCGATCTGCCAGCATTCGATTAATCGAGGATTCATCGCCGGCACAATGGACAAATTGCAAATTCCTGTGCGATCTAGTCGAACCTCACGCTTGGCCAGCCGATTCGTGAAGACTCGGGCTAAGCTTCCCCCAGCCAACCTCACAATAAAGGTGGGATAATGGTAGCAATTAAAAAAGAGGATCGCGGTGTACACTTAAAAAAAAAATCCTCTTGGTTGTCGGCCTGGTGCCAAGGTGTCATTGTAAACCCGGCACTGCTGACGTGTATAGGCCAAGCAAGTTTGTCGAGAGTCAACCATTGGAGAAGGGATGACACTAGCTAATTCTGCTGAAAAGCAACCATGGTAATCACAATAAAGCAAACAGACGATTAAATAGCTCCAAAGTGAGTCAGAAGCTGAAGCTTATTGGGAAGCAGCTGTTGTCAATCAATCTGACAACTTTGGCCTGGATGCATTCAAGAATGTGAACAAAAAGATGAGCACCGCCCTAGAGATGAGCCTGGTATTCTATCTTGGGCCAAACCTAGGTTTTGTAGGGATTAAAGAACTGCATTTTTGGCCCCAATGATAAGCCTGCCTCTATAATGACATATATTTGAGGCAAGTTTTGCAGTGTCGCAAAACAAATTAATCTCAAATGGACGGGATTGCAAGGAAACTGCAAATATGAATAAATAGAAATGAAAATATGTCCCAGCCAAGTTGACTTTAAATAATGTGGGGGTGTAAAAAAAAGGTTCTCCTAACAAGATACAATAGTCCAATATATCACTATTTTTTTAATGCCAACTAAACATATAATAAGGGGAAAAAACCCATACTAATTACAAGTACAGCAATTGTATATTGGAACTAGAACGGCACTCTTCAACATTGGGACGTCAACCGATATGCCTCCGCCCACATTATTACATAATTATACATACTTGTACCAAGTTTGATTTAAACCCCTTCAGCTGTTCTCATGTATCACATTTTTACTTGACATGGCCTCTGATCTTTGACGCCAAAATATTTTTTGCATCATAGTGTACTTACTGGGAAGAGTACCCGTCCCAAGTGATGCGAAAAGCTAGCATAGGATCCACATCCCATATCTACTCTCTCCAACTCCTTCCCGTCTCTCCCTCACTCCCATCTCTCCTTTCCCTGTCTCCCCTCTCCTTCCCCTGTCTCCCCTCTCCTTCCCCTGTCTCCCCTCTCCTTCCCTGTCTCCCCTCTCCTTCCCCTGTCTCCCCTCTCCTTCCCCTGTCTCCCCTCTCCTTCCCCTGTCTCCCCTCTCCTTCCCCTGTCTCCCCTCTCCTTCCCCTGTCTCCCCTCTCCTTCCCCTGTCTCCCCTCTCCTTCCCCTGTCTCCCCTCGTCTCCCCTCTCCTTCCCCTGTCTCCCCTCGTCTCCCCTCTCCTTCCCCTGTCTCCCCTCGTCTCCCCTCTCCTTCCCCTGTCTCCCCTCGTCTCCCCTCTCCTTCCCCTGTCTCCCCTCTCCTTCCCCTGTCTCCCCTCTCCTTCCCCTGTCTCCCCTCTCCTTCCCCTGTCTCCCCTCTCCTTCCCCTGTCTCCCCTCTCCTTCCCCTGTCTCCCCTCTCCTTCCCCTGTCTCCCCTCTCCTTCCCCTGTCTCCCCTCTCCTTCCCCCGTCTCCCCTCTCCTTCCCCTGTCTCCCCTCTCCTTCCCCTGTCTCCCCTCTCCTTCCCCTGTCTCCCCTCTCCTTCCCCCGTCTCCCCTCTCCTCTCCTTCCCCCGTCTCCCCTCTCCTTCCCTGTCTCCCCTCTCCTTCCCCTGTCTCCCTCTCCTTCCCCTGTCTCTCCCCTCTCCCTGTAAACTTGTGTACACTTGGGCCGATAGCATGGCCTTGGGCTACGTGGGAACGGGTCTAAAATTTGCAAGAACAAAGGAGACAATGACGTTCATGGGAGAAACAAAAGTCGATACAAAAAGTAGAATCCAAATCCAAAAAGATCACTACTGGTGTCCCTGGCCAGTAATAAAATAAAATCAAATAATCAAGTATATCAGCTTTTAATAAGCCTTTATGATACAATCATGACAGGTGCACAAAACTCAACAAAACACTGAGAATTATACAGACAATGTTATGGATTACGTCCGATGCATTATTTTCCATGAGGGAATGGGAAATGGGAACGGGTCGAAATTGGATTTTAAACATGTATGGGTCAAAATGTTAGGCTGGATTAATTTGGTGTGATTGAGGCGTGAATGTGAAATGAACAAACCTACGATGAATAAGCACAGCCTCCATTGCTTCAGAAATAATTTCAAAAAGGTGGGCGGTGCATAGGCACAAAACGCTGGCTTGATTGCTCGATGCCTCGAAAAAAATAACAACTCAGGTTATGTAATGAAGCCAAAACATTGCCATTGTTTATGTGCATATGTTTATGTGTGGAGCTCTTGCCAGGGAGGTCACGGTTTTTTTGAAGCTGTCCACGCTCTCCACGCTCGCTCGATGTTAAGTAATTGTTCACAATTGTATTTTTGTCGAAACTATTTATCTTACGTGTGTGTACCTATAGTGTGTCCCTAGGAAGATTCTCGGTGTTAATCTTTCATACCTGTATAAAATAGTCGATTATTTTGTGCCGTGTTATTTGCGGTCTAGTTCTTAAAGCTTCCTACCTTGAGGCTTTGTTTTCTCTCAGCGGTCGATTGCGGTCCATTTAATTTCGTTCTCAGTTTTTTCCCAGTCTTCCTTGTTTCCTCAGCTCCTAGTTTCCTCAGTTACTTCCTTGTTGAAATCTTAACTCAAAAACAAAACAAAAACATTTCCTTCTTTGTTCTTTTCGTTCGTTTGTTCTTTGACCACGTGTTTCACCCCCATTTCCCCAGATAGTTTTCACTGTTCAATTTAAATGTGTTCAAACTTTCCCCTGAAGTGCTGTATTCTGTCGTATATTATAACACTTTTTTCTTCTTTAAAAGGTTGCTTTCGCCTTGCTCACCAAATCTATTCATTCCAAAAAAAATTCCATCTCCTACAGTTCCTCCTTTCTACATTCCCTAAACTCACCTGCACTTCACCCTCCACCCCCCCCCCCCCCCCTCCAGTGTACTTAAATGTATCTCTGACTCGAAGGTCACAAGAAACTCATTTTGCAATAAATGTTTGTTTTTTCTCCATTTCCCCCCTCTCACCCCACCTCCTCAAAGCGTCCTCCCCGCTTCTTCCCCCTTCCAACTCTCACCTCCATCTCCCCCAACCTTCTTCCTTGCTCTGCCCCCACCCCCCCTCAAATAACACCTCACTGTGCCTCACCCAATAACCATCAAACCTTTTGTCCGCCCCATCCTTTCCTTTCTCCGAGCTATTCTGAAATCTGACACACTTTCAACAGCTCTCCCTACCTCTTCCTCCTCTTCCACATCTTCCACATCTTACCCTACCCCTCCCCCCCCCCCCCCCCCTGTTCTGTATCCGATGCTCCCCCTTCCTCTTCATTAACGGTATGGACCTCAAGCATCCAGGGCCTTCTCTCAAACTTGACTGATCTCTCCATACATGTTGCTTCTGACAAACCAGACTTGATCTGCTTAACAGAAACTTTCCTCCTTCAGGATGTCTCTGATTCCTTAATATCTCTCCTGGGTTACTCCCTCCTCCGGTATGATAGACCTGAGCCTCGTCCTGGAGGTGGGGTTGCTATCTATATGAAAAAAACTCTTCCTCACCCACCCTGCACTGCCCTCTCTCCACCTCACCCCCAGGAATACCTTTGGCTACGGCTTCCCCTTCGCTCCCACCTTTTGTTCATATGTGTGTTGTACCGTCCACCAAACAGTGATGACTCAAACTACATCTCGCTGTCTGATAATATGGACCAACTTCTATCTACTCATGCCAACTCTCTCTTCCTCATATGTGGCGATTTCAATTGTCACCATGCCAGTTGGCTGGGTGTGGGTACCTCTCTCACCAGCCGTGGCTCCTCAGCAAAGGACTTCTGCGACTAACTGGGACTGACACAATCTGTCAATTTCCCAACCCGGATCTCAGTCAACGGAGCATCTTCTCTTCCAGACTTGGTTATGACTCACTTCCCTGCAAATGTCTGCTGCTCATCTTCTGCTCCAATCGGCTCATCTGATCATGTGCTTGTTAAAGTGGACATCTCTTTGACCATTCTCAGTGAGCTTCCTCAGCGTCGATGAGTCTGGCATTTCACTCAGGCTAACTGGCACGGTCTTCAAGCAGCCATCAATCATCTGGACTGATCTCCCATCTCTACCGCCTCTGACAGCAACTCATCCTGGGAATTCTTCCAAAGTAAATTGCTCTCTCTCATGCACAGATTTATCCCATCTCGTCTTCAGTTGTCATACCCTTCCTCCCGTCCATGGTTCACGGATTCTCGTGGTGAGGCAGTTGCCCAGAAACAACTTGCCTTCACCTCCTGGAAAGCAAATCCAACAGAAGGAAATCTTATTTCCTTTCACAAAGCCCGAAACAAGTGTGTGTCCACCCTCAGGAGAGCCAGGAAACAATATCTCTCCTTTCTTAAGACTGAACTCTCAAACCTGTCTCCCTCTTCCAAATCCTGGTGGCATCTGGTCAAATCTGTTCCTGGTGTTTGTTCCCCCTCCATCCCCTCCCTTACCTCAAACAGCTACACAGCTGACTCCGCTCGTGAAAAAGCTGAATGTCTCAACTCTGTGTTTGCCTCTAAATCTTGTGTCCCAAACCCATCCCTCTCTCTACCCACCATACCCAGTCGTACCCAGCTGCTCCTGGACTCTGTGTCCTTTTCTCCTGACAAGGTGGAGAAGTTTCTGTCAACCCTCGACTCTGATCTCATCAGCCCACGGGTCCTAAAATCCTGCTCTGCCGCTCTTTCACTCCCTCTCTCTGTTCTCTTCACCCTCTCTTTTGCTCAATGTCATCTGCCATCAGCTTGGAAATGGGCCAACATCACTGCTTTACACAAAAAGGTGCAAAAACAGATCCTTGCAACTACAGACCAATCAGTCTTCTCCCAAATATCAGCAAAGTCATGGAATCCATCATTGCTTTGGATATGAAATCTTTCCTCTTCTCTAATGGCTTGATCTCTGACCATCAATTTGGTTTCAGACCAGGTCACTCTACTCTGGACATGCTGCTTCTGCTGTCTAAACAATGGATGGAGGTCCTCAATGCCAAACAAGAAATTAGAGCTCTCTCCCTTGACATATCACGTGCCTTCGATACGGTCTGGCACCCCGCTCTGCTCACCAAACTCTCCTCCTATGGTATCCATGGAAATCTCCACACATGGCTTGCGGACTTCCTCTCTAGTTGTAGTCAATGTGTGGCCCTGAGTCCGTTTCTCTCATCTCCCCTTCCTGTTCAGGCTGAAGTTCCCCAAGGCAGTGTTCTGGGGCCTGTGCTTTTTTCTGGTCTTCTTCAATGATCTCTCTGACTCTCTTGAAAATCCTCTCTACCTCTTTGCTGACAACTCCACTCTCTGCCGCTCCATTCCTCATCCCTCAGATCGGCAGTCTGCAGCCTCCTCACTCTCTGCAGACCTGGACAAAATCACAGACTGGTAAAACAAATGGTACACGTCTTTCAATCCTGACAAATCTCACACTCTTACTATGTCTCTCCGAAAAGACTGACTGGACAACCCTCCCATCTACTTTCTGAACAATCCTCTCCAAGAAGTTCTGTCACTCAAGCTTTTGGGTCTCACTATCTGCCATGATCTTTCCTGCGAAAACCACATTTCCAATCTGGCCTCCAAAGCCAGTCGCCGACTGGGCATCCTTCATCGTGTAAAGTCCTCCCTTGGCACACCTGAGCTCCTCACCACATAAAAGGCTATCATCCGCGGCTCAATGGAATCCTGTTCTCCCCTCTGGGCCAGTGCTCCTGCCTCACACCTAGCTCGGCTTCACGCTGTTGAAACCAAAGCTTTCAGAACCATTGGAATCTCCCGCGATGAAGCTAACTCCGAGGGCCTTTCACTTACTCACCGCAGGCAGGTTGGTGGTCTTTCTGTCTTCTACCGACAACTCTCCGGCCCTGCGCCCCCAGCTCTCTCTGGGCTCTGTCCCCCAAATATTCCTACAGGTCGCACAAGATCTGCCTGCAACCCTCTTATGGTTAAACTGCCAAAATCAAGACTCTGCTCACCTTCACTCCTTCATTCCTCTTTTCTCCCACCTCTGGAACAAACTCCCTCACTCTCTTCAATCCCTCTCCTCCATCCAGGTCTTTAAAACAGATGTTCACCACCATCTATTATCTTCCCCCATCCAAAACCTTGATCTTTTCTACCCCCGCTAATTTCACCCCAGATCCACTTCTTTGAAATACCAACTTCTTTCCTGGAAGTCCTTGGAGTGTCCTTGTTTTATACTTTTTTAATGCCATGAACAAACTTTAGTAGATCATGGGTGATGAAGGTTGTGGTCAAGTTTCATCAAAATTGTATTTGTAGTATTGGAGAAGTAGAAGACGAAGAAGACGAAGAAGAATAATCCACCATTTTGCCTTGCTGGGCATGTGAATGATGGCCCGGCCTGTGGATTTCAACGTGTCTATCACGCTCACTATGATATGAAAGATTTAAATCAAAACAAACTGAAGAACAAAAAACCCTAGAGTTTGATTTGTGAACACACACCAACAAACTCAACGAGACAGGAATGGTGAACCATACCGTCACATCACATGGGAGGTTATAGGCTTGTGGTCGTTGTGAACTGCCTTAGACAGAATAAATTATGTTAATGTGCTGAGCAGGCAAATGCGAACGCATGTCAACTTTATAGGTGTCCTCTTTTCTCTCCTAAAAAAGAAAAGAAAAAAAAATCATTAAAAAAAAAATCAATGTTCGTGCAAACAAAGGCAGAAACATAGGTAAACAAGAAAGAGCAATCAGAGATTGCAGATCCTCATCAGCACTTGTTTTGTGTGGTATATTTTGTGTGGCAATTAAATGGAAGGATATACTAAATGAAAGGTCTAAATGGTCTAGTTGTAAATGTGTAAAGGTCAAAAGTCTGAAAAGTTGTAAAGGTCAAATCTAAACCCTAAAAGTTGACAGGTATGAAAAGGTCTAAATGGGTCTGAGAGGTCGAAATGGTCTAAATTGATGAAAGGGTCTGAAAAAGTCGAAGGGGTCTAAAGGGTGTAATTTAAGGTCTGAAGTGTCGGAATTGTCTGAAGGGGTCTAAAGAGTCATACAACGTATAAAAAGGGTCTAAAGGTCAAATAGATCTACAGGGTATTAAAAGGTCTGAAAGGTGATGGTTTAAAGAGTAGAAAGACATCTAAGGGTCTTCGGAGTTCTAAAGGGTTTAAGAGGATCTAAAGGGTGTAATGGGGTCTATGGGTTTTAGGAGTCTACAGAGTCTTAGGTGTCTGAAGGGTGTTGGGGTTCCGGGCGGTCTTAGGAGATCGAGTGTGTAGCAACATCGCCTACTAACTGACATATTGGCGGGAGTGAATTGACCCCTCTGACCTCAAAATCACGTGAAAAAAGGAGATCTCAATCAGACAAGATTTCATAATGTAGAAATGGGGAATGGTAATACTGTACAGTACAAGCTCTCAATGTTTGTCTACCTAGCTTTGCAGCCATGATTATCCTTCTTGGTTTTCTCAACACAAGATTTCGCCTCGTATTAATTCCCGGCAACTCTGATTAGACAACCTCGTGGCACCTCAGTGATGACCTCTCCACTTCAGATTTGACGCACAATCATTTGATGGCTCGATCAGAGATTTATCGATTCCAGATTCGCCACGTGACTCATCTGAAAGGCCGATCAGGGTTAGAGGAGCGCAGTATCACTCTGGGCTTACCTCCACAGCCCACAAAGTATTGGAGCAGTCCATCCCAGAAAGGAAGGCTTGATCTCCCTTCCCATAACCCATCTCAACCACATCAGCATCTCCCCCAATCCCAACATTTTGGTGAGTACCCCTGTAACTGTTCATTTAACTTAATTAGCCCATTCCCCACGCAGAGGGGAATCTGCGTTTTGAGTTTGCATCGTAACTTTTCTACTATTTGAGTTTTGTCATCAAATTCTCAACAAAGCGTTATTATGAGAATATGGAGAAGACAAATTAATAATCTGTTCAAAAGGTCAAAGGTCAACACCAGATTAAATCGTCAATTTTAATCCAATTGACATGAAATTTTAAGAATTTGCATATTGGTTTACAGAATTAGTTCACCAATAAAAGGAGAGAAGCCGATTGTTTTCAGGTCAACAAACAAACAAACAACAGGCATTTTAAGGCCATTTTCCCTGCTAGAGCAGGGGTTAGCCTTGCGGTCCCCATGACAATCTTCTCCATTTTGCCCTATTTTCTGCATCTCCCCTTGTTAACCCCCCTGCCCGCATTTCTTCTTCCACCACCTTTAGCCAAGTCTTTCTCGGTCTTCCCCATCCTCTACTTCCTTCTACATTCATTTCCATCACTCTTCTCAACCAGTCACTTTCATCCTTCCTCAACACATGACCAAACCATCTCAACCTGGTTCTCTTCACAGTATGTTTTCAAGTCAAAGGTCACAAAATTGTCAATTTCCATCTGATTGACTTGAAATTGTAGCAGGTTTGCTTATTGGGTCACTGAAGCCTATTGCTTTTGAGGTCAAAATGTCAAGGTCATCTAAAATATGCAATTTGTATTTGGCTTAGCTGTTTGTCATGTTTAGCTTAGGAAGAAGAAGTCCAAATACAAAGCAGACGCGGATGGCCTTTACATTTTCAGATGCTTTCTCGTTGGCTATTTGTGTATTTCATTTATTCTTTATTGATTTTAAATTTACACAATTAAATGTCTTAAAACATAGATAAGTCGATTCTGAGTTCAAGTTGAGGCCCAGACTTTCAGGGAAAAACGTATAAAATTGTACGCCAAAAATATGCCTGATACTTCTATGTTTGTGAAAAACAATTCCAAGTTCTAATTTCATATACTGTCTTGCTTTGTCCATTACCTCTTAATGTTCAAGATGTAATTCAAGTGAAAGAATAATGATATATTTGAATGCCTGTTCTACATGTGATATGTACAAGCTCTTTCTTCACAAGACAAAGGGTGAAGCCCATGGCGTTTTAATCAACACCTGAAACAATCACAAATACCATGACTAGTCCATGGCATATCAAATAAATTAAAGGACTCACATTATAATTAGAAGCCAGGTGTTGGCTTAGCGGTTAGGGTGCTGGTTTAGCGGTTAGGGAGCTGGCATGGGATCCTAGGATCCTGGGTTTGAATTCCGGTCGATCGCTGAATTAACGCCAGGGGGGTTGACTCAGCCTGTCATCCTTCCGAGGTCGGCACATTGAGTACCATATCACTGGTAATTCTGTGTTTGTCGCAAGAGGTGACTAACAGGGTTGGCGGCAGGAAGGGCATCCGGCTGTAAAACATTGCTTCAAAAATGGGACCACGGTGCCCAAAAAAGGCCAACCCCTGCTCTGCAGGGAAAAATGGCCTCGAAAGGTGGTTCTTCTTCGACTCACATTATTATTAGACTATGGTGTGCTAATATCAAGCCAAAAAAGTAATAAAATTAACATGGCAGAGGAAAAGGTGTGTGTAGAAGGAAGTGTTATTAGCATAGCATGAGAATGATGAAAATCTACCGGTAGCTACGTCCGCTCGTGTTGCATCTTGCATGTGGGCAACTTTACGCAGCTTCTCCAACAAATCTGTCATGTGATCTCCAAAGCCTTTGTTTTTCAGCAGCTTCTTGGTGTTTGGTGCAAGGAGGTCATGAGATCTTTTGCAGCTGTCGCCGTATTTGCAGTCGTCCAGTATGAAGTGACGGCAGACATGCAACTTTGTACACTTGCCTTGAAATGAGCAGTTGCCATAACTACCATCGCCAGTGTTATAGTGAGAGCAGATCTGTGATCCAGACAAAACACGTAATGCATGTCAACTTCTTAGCCAGCATTATTTGTTTTATTCTTAGCAAAAACATAATACTTGCATTGATCATTCAATTTGTTCTTGGTATTGACATTTTGAGTGCAGACAAAGTTTGCAGTTGTCCTGTGTTTGAAAGCCTCAGAATACTCTAAATTTGATAGACAACGAAAGACGGTGGCACATTTACAATTATGATTGAAAAGTTTTATTATGGATAAAGCAATAAATATTTGATTCCTTCAACATCTGCTAATGTTAATGTATCAAGAACTCTATGGAAATTGAAAATGGTAATACTGTACAGTACAAGTTTCCCCCCAAGCTTAGTGACTGTGTGTGTTTTATCTAGCAATATTGTGTTGTGTCATGTATGCTCATCTGTATGTCCTGTAGCTCCACTACGAGCTTCAGATCAAAAATGTATTTTAAAAAAAACCCCAAAACATTGTTGCCATTGTTGTGACGTCACTGATACCCAGAGTGCCCTGGGAAGTGACAGCACTTCCCCAAAGCTTAGTGGCTGTGTGCGTTTTGTCGAGCAGTCTTGCGTCGCGTCATGTATGATCGTCTGTATGTCCATGTGTGTGTATCGTAGCTCCACTACGAGCCTCGGATCATGTACAAAAATATGAAAAATAAAAATCTAATTGGTGTGTTTATCCAATAAAACAATGTTTGGTGTAAATGGGTTTTATATATATTCTAAATTCTATATATAAATTCTATATATAAAATTCTATATATTCTATATATATATCTTCTATATATATAGAATATATATATTCTATATATAAAACCCATTTACACCAAACATTGTTTTATTGGATAAACACACCAATTAGATTTTTATTTTTCATATTTTTGTACATGATCCGAGGCTCGTAGTGGAGCTACGGGACATACAGATGAGCATACATGACACAACACAATATTGCTAGATAAAACACACACAGTCACTAAGCTTGGGGGGAAACTTGTACTGTACAGTATTACCATTTTCAATTTCCATAGAGTTCTTGATACATTAACATTAGCAGATGTTGAAGGAATCAAATATTTATTGCTTTATCCATAATAAAACTTTTCAATCATAATTGTAAATGTGCCACCGTCTTTCGTTGTCTATCAAATTTAGAGTATTCTGAGGCTTTCAAACACAGGACAACTGCAAACTTTGTCTGCACTCAAAATGTCAAAATGTCAATACCAATGTCAATACCAAATGTCAAATCCAATAAAACAATGTTTGGTGTAAATGGGTTTTATAAAGGGGATTATAAGTGTTGAAAGCACAAGTGCCTGTTCACACGAGTAAAAACAAAAATTCATCTCAGAGGGTATGGGAAGTTATCTATAAACACAGTAAAAGAATGATAGGGCTTATTTTTGATTAACCCTAACCGTAACACAATCACAGACATGGGATTTAACAACTGCAAGAACGTGTGTGCATCACTAACTTTTTCCACAGATGACTACTGTGACAATTTACCTTTGAAAAGGTAAGGACATTCAAAATTATTCTCAAGCCAAATCAACTGGTATTAATGCCTGGAGTTGGCTTAATGTTTAAAGTGGCTGGCTTATAATATTAGGGTCTTGAGTTTGAGTCCCTGCTGTGCCATTTAATTAGCACCAGGTGGGTTGATTCAGCCTGTTATCCTTCCGAGGTCGGCAAAATGAGTACCAGCTTACTGGCAACAAGGAGCACTGCATCAGCAGCACAGCTACACCTCTAAAAAAATTTTTTGAAGAAACCAGCAGCCATAGGCATTAAAAAAAATTGTGACCATAAGAAACATCTGTGTGTAAGAAAAATCAGTAAGAAACAAAAATCAGTGAATGAAATTTCCTCTGTCTGGTAGCACCTGCCTGTGCAAAGGCTATCTGTCTAATAATGGCAAGTGAATGGGACTTTCTCAACGAGGGGCAAATTATTAGATGACCACGATTTCATTATGAATATTTATGGAGATCAAAGTAAAAACGAAACAAGAAGGGCAGAAAAGTTGTAAACTGAAAGAGGGATGTGGAAGAGAAATGATATAGGACTAATAAACAGAGGTGTGAAAACAAAAATCAAGAAAGACCAAGAAAAAGATGCTTGCGTGAAAGGGTGGAAATCATAAAATTAATGTGGCACTCGACATTAACATGGCAGCAATAAAGTTTCACCTACGAGAAGCTCGTCAAGGTGAATGGAGAACATCTCCCAGAATAACTTCATCATTTTGGGTCATTTATACTTGGTGTTGCAGTTGTTAATGGGATAAAAGTTGATAACAACAAAGTAAATCTTGCTTGACTTCGTCTCACCTCTGGAAGCAAACATCTGTCATTTAACAGCAGGACGGAGAACAGGCCCTTTTGACTCAATGGTCTCTCTAACACGTAACTAGGAGAGCTGAGCTTTGCAACAGTGCAAGGCTCATCCAAATTATGTGCATATTTGCAACGGTCTCTGTGGAAAGAAATAAAATTATTCACCAAAGTCAAAGAATAGGATAGGATAGCGAGTCAAAAAAAAAAGGTATATCAAAGGGAGGCGCTAAGCACCCCTCCTTTATATAAGGGATCGTTTCTCTGTATGCAACTTTAACATGGAGACTGAAAATACGTTTCTCGGCTTCCACTGGACAAAATCGGCTGCAAATATCAGAAGTAAATGCTTTGTACGTTGAGGTAATATGTTCCAAATTTCAGCAACGTCCGTTTATGCATTATTGAGTTTTATTAGGAAAACCCTCGAAATCACGTTGGTGTCTGTCTGCCCAAAATGTGTTGGCGCACATATCTCAAGGACTATACATTGAAACTAGCTGAAACCTGGAATATACATTGGCCAATACGTCTAGTTAATGGCGTTCGAAACAAATTCCACCTAAGTGCTAAAGTTTTTGCTTTAAAATTCAATATATAAATATATACACATAAATAAATGTATAAAAATATATACACACTTTATAACTCTTCAAAATGTTATGACATACATCTAATGTGCTGGCCCAATGGCCTAATGGATAAAGCATCAGACTCCCAAGCTGGGGGTTGTGGATTCAAATCCCATCTGGGTTGATTTTTTTTTTTCCCCCCCTTACGGAAGCCTCTCCTCAGTGAAAGACACATGAAAGCCCGCTTGGAGTTTGCAAAAAAGCACCGAAAGAACTCTCACACTGTGAGAAACAAGATTCTGTGGACTGATGAAACCAAGATTGAAGTGTTTGGCTTCCGTCTGGCCACTCTGCCATAAAGCCCAGATTGGTGGAGTGTTGCAGTGATGGTTGTCCTTCTGGAAGTTTCTCCCATCTCCACACAGGATCTCTGGAGCTCAGCCAGAGTGACCATCGGGTTCTTGGTCACCTCTCTTACCAAGGCCCTTCTCCCCCGATTGCTCAGTTTGGCCGGGCGGCCAGCTCTAGGATGAGTCCTGGTTGTTCCAAACTTCTTCCATTTAAGAATTATGGCGGCCACTGTGCTCTTGGGAACCTTCAATGCAGCAGAATTTTTTTGTAGGCTTCCCCAGATCTGTGCCTCGACACAATCCTGTCTCTGAGCTCTGCAGGCAGTTCCTTCGACCTCATGGCTTGGTTTGCATTGTCAGCTGCGAGACCTTATACAGACAGGTGTGTGCCTTTCCAAATCATGTCCAATCAATTGAATTTACCACAGGTGGACTCCAATGAAGGTGTAGAAACATCTCAAAGATGATCAAGAGAAATGGGAGGTACCTGAGCTAAATTTCAAGTGTCATAGCAAAGGGTCTGAATACTTATGTCAATGTGATATTTCAGATTTTTCTTTTTAATAAATTTGCAAAACTTTCTAAAATCCTGTTTCTTTTTGTCATTATGGGGTATTGAGTGTAGATTGATGAAGGAAAAAATGAATTTAAACGATTTCAGCATGAGGCTGCAACATAACAAAATGTGAAAAAGTGAAGGGGTCTGAATACTTTCTGAATGCACTGTATATACATATGTTTGCAAGGTTACAGTGATCACATAGTCCAAACAGCTGACATGCTCAAAGTTGGAATTAAGAATCTCAAATAGTAAACTAGTAAGCATCTCAAAATTCAAGTGGATAAAAGAAAAAAAGAAAGAAATACGGAAGCGATAAAAAACTCAGCCGTCTCTTATTGCACAGTGGCTGATAGGCTAATAAGCGCGATTTGTACTCACTGTAACTTTGCCCATTTGACCCAATTATTAAATAGTCTTCTTCATATTCTCATTATAAAGGTTTGTTGAAAATTTGACGATAAAAACATGACCGAAACACGCACGCGCACACACCAATCAATATCAGACATTGTGGAGTGTAGCCCAATTCTTTTCAGAGGGCAGATTGCAGTTCCTGCGAGTTGGCTTGTGCAACCAGGCCATATTCTGCCTAATTAATATTTCTCCTTACAATGGAGAGAGAGAGAGAGAAAGAGAGAAAAAGAGAGAAAGAGAGAGAAAAAGAGAGAAAGAGAGAGAAAGAGAGAGAAAGAAAGAGAGAGAAAGAGAGAGAGAAAGAAAGAGAGAGAAAGAAAGAGAAAGAAAGAGAAAGAAAGAGAAAGAGAGAGAAAGAGAGTAGAAAGAGAGAGAAAGAGAGAGAAAGAGAGAGAAAGAGAGAGAAAGAGAGAGAAAGAGAGATGAAAGAGAGAGAAAGAAGAGAGAAAGAGAGAGAAAAAAGAGAGAGAAAGAGAGAGAAAAGAGAGAGAGGAAAGAGAGAGAAAAAGAGAGAGAAAGAGAGAGAGAAGAAAGGAGAGAAAGAGAGAGAGGAAAGAGAGAGAAAAGAGAGAGAAAGAGAGAGAAAAAGAGAGAGAAAGAGAGAGAAAGAGAAGAGAGAAAAAGAGAGAAAAAAGAGAGAGAAAGAGAGAGAAAAGAGAGAGAAAGAGAGAGAAGAGAGGAAGAGAGAGAATGAGAGATTGAAGAGAGAAAGAGAGAGAAAAAGAGAGAGAAAGAGAGAATTGAATTGAATTTGCAACACCATTTATTTCACAAAAAAAACACACAGGTCAAGTTACATTTTTACAGGAGAGAAAAAAATAGAAAAAAAACAACAGTTCTTAATGTTAAAAAGAAAAGTACAAATTCGATTCTTCACAACACATAAGGCTTCATTAATACACCATTTGCATTCAAAAGAGTTTGACATTTTCATTCGCCACATAATAATCAAACCTCTAACCTTACTCTTGCAGACACCAGCCCTTTAAACATAGGAACAACATCAAACCCATAGCCCATTATCAATTTTAATTTTCCTCGATTTATATATTGAATATTTTGCTACAGCAGCTAAGAAGTTTAGGAGGACACCCAGAGTCCTTGCAGGAGGGTCTGAAAAGATACACCAAAAATAAAAGAATGTGAAGTAAAAGGAAAAGACAACTGATCAAAAAAGGTGTGTGAGAATCAAGAAAAGTGGTATTAGTCTTTCGCATTTCACATAGGCATGAAAGAGATCCTCCTTCTGTACACAGAAGGGGCATGCTACTGGCACTGAGCTGTCAAGATGATGAACAAAGGTGTTCGTAGGGAGAGCCCAATGTGCTAGTCTCCACTGGATATCTGCGAGGAACCCGTAAATAGGTAATTGTACATATTGGGCCACAGTGGCGTGGCAGGAGACCCTGGGCCCTAACCTTTCGGACCACAAGGCCACTCGCGCCACTCGGAGAAGGATGATGCTTGGTTTTCTCGAAGGAGCTTGTGAATACCCGCCTTTGTTACCAAGTGAAAATGAGATACAAGTTCACCATTCGACTGGAGAGCTGGGAGCACCTTAATTTCAGTGAAAGACAGCCGAACATCCTCGACATTGTTTATACCTTCCCAGCCAATATTTAACTCCTTAAACTTCCTCTTGACGATTGCGTATAATTTGGCTGGACAATACGCACGGATCTTAAACCAAGAATGGCCGCCACCCTGCCAGCAGACATCCATTTTGTCCCAGATGTATCCCTCAGGTCACAAACTTTGCCAATTCCTCCTTGAGTAAATTTCCTAATCAAAGTCGGACTATGAGGAATGCATGGAAAAAACCCGTTATAGAAAATAGGCTCTTGGATAAACATCCGGCAATTATAAGCCTCAAGGCAACGATGAACCCCAAACCTTTCCAAACTCTCAGCAAACCCT
>NW_027618968.1:0-56431 GCF_964187855.1 Myxine glutinosa
TGGTTTTTCAACACTAACACAAGTGCGAAAAGTGGTTTTTCCACACTAATACAAGTGCGAACAGTGGTTTTTCAACACTAACACAAGTGCGAAAAGTGGTTTTTCCACACTATCACAAGTGCAAAAAGTGTTTTTTCCACACTAATACAAGTGCAAAAGTGGTTTCCTGCACCAACACAAGTGCGAAAAGTGGTTTTTCAACACTAACACAAGTGCGAAAAGTGGTTTTTCAACACTAACACAAGTGTGAAAAGTGTTTTTTCCACACTAATACAAGTGCAAAAGTGGTTTCCTGCACCAACACAAGTGCGAAAAGTGGTTTTTCAACACTAACACAAGTGCGAAAAGTGGTTTTTCAACACTATCATAAGTGCAAAAAGTGTTTTTCCACACTAATACAAGTGCAAAAGTGGTTTCCTGCACCAATACAAGTGTGAAAAGTGGTTTTTCAACACTAACACAAGTGCAAAAAGTGGTTTTTCAACACTAACACAAGTGCGAAAAGTGGTTTTTCCACACTAATACAAGTGCAAAAGTGGTTTCCTGCACCAACACAAGTGTGAAAAGTGGTTTTTCAACACTAACACAAGTGCGAAAAGTGGTTTTCAAACACTAACACAAGTGCGAAAAGTGTTTTTTCCACACTAATACAAGAGCAAAAGTGGTTTCCTGCACCAACACAAGTGCGAAAAGTGGTTTTTCAACACTAACACAAGTGCGAAAAGTGGTTTTTCAACACTAACACAAGTGCGAAAAGTGGTTTTTCAACACTAACACAAGTGCGAAAAGTGTTTTTTCCACACTAATACAAGTGCAAAAGTGGTTTCCTGCACCAACACAAGTGCGAAAAGTGGTTTTTCAACACTAACACAAGTGCGAAAAGTGGTTTTTCAACACTAACACAAGTGCGAAAAGTGGTTTTTCAACACTAACACAAGTGCGAAAAGTGGTTTTTCAACACTAACACAAGCACGAAAAGTGTTTTTTCCACATTAATACAAGTGCAAAAGTGGTTTCCTGCACCAACACAAGTGCGAAAAGTGGTTTTTCAACACTAAAACAAGTGCAAAAAGTGGTTTTTCAACACTATCACAAGTGCAAAAAGTGTTTTTTCCACACTAATACAAGTGCAAAAGTGGTTTCCTGCACCAACACAAGTGCGAAAAGTGGTTTTTCAACACTAACACAAGTGCGAAAAGTGGTTTTTCAACACTATCACAAGTGCAAAAAGTGTTTTTTCCACACTAATACAAGTGCAAAAGTGGTTTCCTGCACCAACACAAGTGCGAAAAGTGGTTTTTCAACACTAACACAAGTGCGAAAAGTGGTTTTTCAACACTAACACAAGTGCGAAAAGTGGTTTTTCCACACTAATACAAGTGCAAAAGTGATTTCCTGCACCAACACAAGTGCGAAAAGTGGTTTTTCAACACTAACACAAGTGCGAAAAGTGGTTTTTCAACACTAACACAAGTGCGAAAAGTGTTTTTTCCGCACTAATACAAGTGCAAAAGTGGTTTCCTGCACCAACACAAGTGCGAAAAGTGGTTTTTCAACACTAACACAAGTGCGAAAAGTGGTTTTTCAACACTATCATAAGTGCAAAAAGTGTTTTTCCACACTAATACAAGTGCAAAAGTGGTTTCCTGCACCAACACAAGTGTGAAAAGTGGTTTTTCAACACTAACACAAGTGCGAAAAGTGGTTTTTCCACACTAATACAAGTGCAAAAGTGGTTTCCTGCACCAACACAAGTGTGAAAAGTGGTTTTTCAACACTAACACAAGTGCGAAAAGTGGTTTTTAAACACTAACACAAGTGCGGAAAGTGTTTTTTCCACACTAATACAAGTGCAAAAGTGGTTTCCTGCACCAACACAAGTGCGAAAAGTGGTTTTTCAACACTAACACAAGTGCGAAAAGTGGTTTTTCAACACTAACACAAGTGCGAAAAGTGGTTTTTCAACACTATCACAAGTGCAAAAAGTGTTTTTTCCACACTAATACAAGTGCAAAAGTGGTTTCCTGCACCAAGACAAGTGCGAAAAGTGGTTTTTCAACACTAACACAAGTGCGAAAAGTGGTTTTTCAACACTAACACAAGTGCGAAAAGTGGTTTTGCCACACTAATACAAGTGCAAAAGTGGTTTCCTGCACCAACACAAGTGCGAAAAGTGGTTTTTCAACACTAACACAAGTGCGAAAAGTGGTTTTTCCACACTATCACAAGTGCAAAAAGTGTTTTTTCCACACTAATACAAGTGCAAAAGTGGTTTCCTGCACCAACACAAGTGCGAAAAGTGGTTTTTCAACACTAACACAAGTGCGAAAAGTGGTTTTTCAACACTAACACAAGTGCGAAAAGTGTTTTTCCACACTAATACAAGTGCAAAAGTGGTTTCCTGCACCAACACAAGTGCGAAAAGTGGTTTTTCAACACTAAAACAAGTGCAAAAAGTGGTTTTTCAACACTATCACAAGTGCAAAAAGTGTTTTTTCCACACTAATACAAGTGCAAAAGTGGTTTCCTGCACCAACACAAGTGCGAAAAGTGGTTTTTCAACACTAACACAAGTGCGAAAAGTGGTTTTTCAACACTATCACAAGTGCAAAAAGTGTTTTTTCCACACTAATACAAGTGCAAAAGTGGTTTCCTGCACCAACACAAGTGCGAAAAGTGGTTTTTCAACACTAACACAAGTGCGAAAAGTGGTTTTTCAACACTAACACAAGTGCGAAAAGTGGTTTTTCAACACTAACACAAGTGCGAAAAGTGGTTTTTCAACACTAACACAAGCGCGAAAAGTGTTTTTTCCACATTAATACAAGTGCAAAAGTGGTTTCCTGCACCAACACAAGTGCGAAAAGTGGTTTTTCAACACTAAAACAAGTGCAAAAAGTGGTTTTTCAACACTATCACAAGTGCAAAAAGTGTTTTTTCCACACTAATACAAGTGCAAAAGTGGTTTCCTGCACCAACACAAGTGCGAAAAGTGGTTTTTCAACACTAACACAAGTGCGAAAAGTGGTTTTTCAACACTATCACAAGTGCAAAAAGTGTTTTTTCCACACTAATACAAGTGCAAAAGTGGTTTCCTGCACCAACACAAGTGCGAAAAGTGGTTTTTCAACACTAACACAAGTGCGAAAAGTGGTTTTTCAACACTAACACAAGTGCGAAAAGTGGTTTTTCCACACTAATACAAGTGCAAAAGTGATTTCCTGCACCAACACAAGTGCGAAAAGTGGTTTTTCAACACTAACACAAGTGCGAAAAGTGGTTTTTCAACACTAACACAAGTGCGAAAAGTGTTTTTTCCGCACTAATACAAGTGCAAAAGTGGTTTCCTGCACCAACACAAGTGCGAAAAGTGGTTTTTCAACACTAACACAAGTGTGAAAAGTGGTTTTTCAACACTATCACAAGTGCAAAAAGTGTTTTTTCCACACTAATACAAGTGCAAAAGTGGTTTCCTGCACCAACACAAGTGCGAAAAGTGGTTTTTCAACACTAACACAAGTGCGAAAAGTGGTTTTTCAACACTAACACAAGTGCAAAAAGTGTTTTTTCCACACTAATACAAGTGCAAAAGTGGTTTCCTGCACCAACACAAGTGCGAAAAGTGGTTTTTCAACACTAACACAAGTGCAAAAAGTGGTTTTTCAACACTAACACAAGTGCGAAAAGTGGTTTTTCAACACTAATACAAGTGCGAAAAGTGGTTTTTCCACACTAATACAAGTGCAAAAGTGGTTTCCTGCACCAACACAAGCGCGAAAAGTGGTTTTTCAACACTAATACAAGTGCGAAAAGTCGTTTTTCAACACTATCACAAGTGCAAAAAGTGTTTTTTCCACACTAATACAAGTGCAAAAGTGGTTTCCTGCACCAAGACAAGTGCGAAAAGTGGTTTTTCAACACTAACGCAAGTGCGAAAAGTGGTTTTTCAACACTAACACAAGTGCGAAAAGTGGTTTTTCAACACTAACACAAGTGCGAAAAGTGGTTTTTCCACACTAATACAAGTGCAAAAGTGGTTTCCTGCACCAACACAAGTGCGAAAAGTGGTTTTTCAACACTAACACAAGTGCGAAAAGTGGTTTTTCCACACTATCACAAGTGCAAAAAGTGTTTTTTCCACACTAATACAAGTGCAAAAGTGGTTTCCTGCACCAACACAAGTGCGAAAAGTGGTTTTTCAACACTAACACAAGTGCGAAAAGTGGTTTTTCAACACTAACACAAGTGTGAAAAGTGTTTTTTCCACACTAATACAAGTGCAAAAGTGGTTTCCTGCACCAACACAAGTGCGAAAAGTGGTTTTTCAACACTAACACAAGTGCGAAAAGTGGTTTTTCAACACTATCATAAGTGCAAAAAGTGTTTTTCCACACTAATACAAGTGCAAAAGTGGTTTCCTGCACCAATACAAGTGTGAAAAGTGGTTTTTCAACACTAACACAAGTGCAAAAAGTGGTTTTTCAACACTAACACAAGTGCGAAAAGTGGTTTTTCCACACTAATACAAGTGCAAAAGTGGTTTCCTGCACCAACACAAGTGTGAAAAGTGGTTTTTCAACACTAACACAAGTGCGAAAAGTGGTTTTCAAACACTAACACAAGTGCGAAAAGTGTTTTTTCCACACTAATACAAGAGCAAAAGTGGTTTCCTGCACCAACACAAGTGCGAAAAGTGGTTTTTCAACACTAACACAAGTGCGAAAAGTGGTTTTTCAACACTAACACAAGTGCGAAAAGTGGTTTTTCAACACTAACACAAGTGCGAAAAGTGTTTTTTCCACACTAATACAAGTGCAAAAGTGGTTTCCTGCACCAACACAAGTGCGAAAAGTGGTTTTTCAACACTAACACAAGTGCGAAAAGTGGTTTTTCAACACTAACACAAGTGCGAAAAGTGGTTTTTCAACACTAACACAAGTGCGAAAAGTGGTTTTTCAACACTAACACAAGCACGAAAAGTGTTTTTTCCACATTAATACAAGTGCAAAAGTGGTTTCCTGCACCAACACAAGTGCGAAAAGTGGTTTTTCAACACTAAAACAAGTGCAAAAAGTGGTTTTTCAACACTATCACAAGTGCAAAAAGTGTTTTTTCCACACTAATACAAGTGCAAAAGTGGTTTCCTGCACCAACACAAGTGCGAAAAGTGGTTTTTCAACACTAACACAAGTGCGAAAAGTGGTTTTTCAACACTATCACAAGTGCAAAAAGTGTTTTTTCCACACTAATACAAGTGCAAAAGTGGTTTCCTGCACCAACACAAGTGCGAAAAGTGGTTTTTCAACACTAACACAAGTGCGAAAAGTGGTTTTTCAACACTAACACAAGTGCGAAAAGTGGTTTTTCCACACTAATACAAGTGCAAAAGTGATTTCCTGCACCAACACAAGTGCGAAAAGTGGTTTTTCAACACTAACACAAGTGCGAAAAGTGGTTTTTCAACACTAACACAAGTGCGAAAAGTGTTTTTTCCGCACTAATACAAGTGCAAAAGTGGTTTCCTGCACCAACACAAGTGCGAAAAGTGGTTTTTCAACACTAACACAAGTGTGAAAAGTGGTTTTTCAACACTATCACATGTGCAAAAAGTGTTTTTTCCACACTAATACAAGTGCAAAAGTGGTTTCCTGCACCAACACAAGTGCGAAAAGTGGTTTTTCAACACTAACACAAGTGCGAAAAGTGGTTTTTCAACACTAACACAAGTGCAAAAAGTGTTTTTTCCACACTAATACAAGTGCAAAAGTGGTTTCCTGCACCAACACAAGTGCGAAAAGTGGTTTTTCAACACTAACACAAGTGCAAAAAGTGGTTTTTCAACACTAACACAAGTGCGAAAAGTGGTTTTTCAACACTAATACAAGTGCGAAAAGTGGTTTTTCCACACTAATACAAGTGCAAAAGTGGTTTCCTGCACCAACACAAGGGCGAAAAGTGGTTTTTCAACACTAATACAAGTGCGAAAAGTGGTTTTTCAACACTATCACAAGTGCAAAAAGTGTTTTTTCCACACTAATAACAAGTGCAAAAGTGGTTTCCTGCACCAAGACAAGTGCGAAAAGTGGTTTTTCACACTAACACAAGTGCGAAAAGTGGTTTTTCAACACTAACACAAGTGCGAAAAGTGGTTTTTCAACACTAACACAAGTGCGAAAAGTGGTTTTTCCACACTAATACAAGTGCAAAAGTGGTTTCCTGCACCAACACAAGTGCGAAAAGTGGTTTTTCAACACTAACACAAGTGCGAAAAGTGGTTTTTCAACACTAACACAAGTGCGAAAAGTGGTTTTTCAACACTAACACAAGTGCGAAAAGTGGTTTTTCAACACTAACACAAGCGCGAAAAGTGTTTTTTCCACATTAATACAAGTGCAAAAGTGGTTTCCTGCACCAACACAAGTGCGAAAAGTGGTTTTTCAACACTAAAACAAGTGCAAAAAGTGGTTTTTCAACACTATCACAAGTGCAAAAAGTGTTTTTTCCACACTAATACAAGTGCAAAAGTGGTTTCCTGCACCAAAACAAGTGCGAAAAGTGGTTTTTCAACACTAACACAAGTGCGAAAAGTGGTTTTTCAACACTATCACAAGTGCAAAAAGTGTTTTTTCCACACTAATACAAGTGCAAAAGTGGTTTCCTGCACCAACACAAGTGCGAAAAGTGGTTTTTCAACACTAACACAAGTGCGAAAAGTGGTTTTTCAACACTAACACAAGTGCGAAAAGTGGTTTTTCCACACTAATACAAGTGCAAAAGTGATTTACTGCACCAACACAAGTGCGAAAAGTGGTTTTTCAACACTAACACAAGTGCGAAAAGTGGTTTTTCAACACTAACACAAGTGCGAAAAGTGTTTTTTCCGCACTAATACAAGTGCAAAAGTGGTTTCCTGCACCAACACAAGTGCGAAAAGTGGTTTTTCAACACTAACACAAGTGTGAAAAGTGGTTTTTCAACACTATCACAAGTGCAAAAAGTGTTTTTTCCACACTAATACAAGTGCAAAAGTGGTTTCCTGCACCAACACAAGTGCGAAAAGTGGTTTTTCAACACTAACACAAGTGCGAAAAGTGGTTTTTCAACACTAACACAAGTGCAAAAAGTGTTTTTTCCACACTAATACAAGTGCAAAAGTGGTTTCCTGCACCAACACAAGTGCGAAAAGTGGTTTTTCAACACTAACACAAGTGCAAAAAGTGGTTTTTCAACACTAAGACAAGTGCGAAAAGTGGTTTTTCAACACTAATACAAGTGCGAAAAGTGGTTTTTCCACACTAATACAAGTGCAAAAGTGGTTTCCTGCACCAACACAAGAGCGAAAAGTGGTTTTTCAACACTAATACAAGTGCGAAAAGTCGTTTTTCAACACTATCACAAGTGCAAAAAGTGTTTTTTCCACACTAATACAAGTGCAAAAGTGGTTTCCTGCACCAAGACAAGTGCGAAAAGTGGTTTTTCAACACTAACACAAGTGCGAAAAGTGGTTTTTCAACACTAACACAAGTGCGAAAAGTGGTTTTTCAACACTAACACAAGTGCGAAAAGTGGTTTTTCCACACTAATACAAGTGCAAAAGTGGTTTCCTGCACCAACACAAGTGCGAAAAGTGGTTTTTCAACACTAACACAAGTGCGAAAAGTGGTTTTTCAACACTAACACAAGTGCGAAAAGTGGTTTTTCAACACTAACACAAGTGCGAAAAGTGGTTTTTCAACACTAACACAAGCGCGAAAAGTGTTTTTTCCACATTAATACAAGTGCAAAAGTGGTTTCCTGCACCAACACAAGTGCGAAAAGTGGTTTTTCAACACTAAAACAAGTGCAAAAAGTGGTTTTTCAACACTATCACAAGTGCAAAAAGTGTTTTTTCCACACTAATACAAGTGCAAAAGTGGTTTCCTGCACCAACACAAGTGCGAAAAGTGGTTTTTCAACACTAACACAAGTGCGAAAAGTGGTTTTTCAACACTATCACAAGTGCAAAAAGTGTTTTTTCCACACTAATACAAGTGCAAAAGTGGTTTCCTGCACCAACACAAGTGCGAAAAGTGGTTTTTCAACACTAACACAAGTGCGAAAAGTGGTTTTTCAACACTAACACAAGTGCGAAAAGTGGTTTTTCCACACTAATACAAGTGCAAAAGTGATTTCCTGCACCAACACAAGTGCGAAAAGTGGTTTTTCAACACTAACACAAGTGCGAAAAGTGGTTTTTCAACACTAACACAAGTGCGAAAAGTGTTTTTTCCGCACTAATACAAGTGCAAAAGTGGTTTCCTGCACCAACACAAGTGCGAAAAGTGGTTTTTCAACACTAACACAAGTGTGAAAAGTGGTTTTTCAACACTATCACAAGTGCAAAAAGTGTTTTTTCCACACTAATACAAGTGCAAAAGTGGTTTACTGCACCAACACAAGTGCGAAAAGTGGTTTTTCAACACTAACACAAGTGCGAAAAGTGGTTTTTCAACACTAACACAAGTGCAAAAAGTGTTTTTTCCACACTAATACAAGTGCAAAAGTGGTTTCCTGCACCAACACAAGTGCGAAAAGTGGTTTTTCAACACTAACACAAGTGCAAAAAGTGGTTTTTCAACACTAACACAAGTGCGAAAAGTGGTTTTTCAACACTAATACAAGTGCGAAAAGTGGTTTTTCCACACTAATACAAGTGCAAAAGTGGTTTCCTGCACCAACACAAGAGCGAAAAGTGGTTTTTCAACACTAATACAAGTGCGAAAAGTCGTTTTTCAACACTATCACAAGTGCAAAAAGTGTTTTTTCCACACTAATACAAGTGCAAAAGTGGTTTCCTGCACCAAGACAAGTGCGAAAAGTGGTTTTTCAACACTAACGCAAGTGCGAAAAGTGGTTTTTCAACACTAACACAAGTGCGAAAAGTGGTTTTTCAACACTAACACAAGTGCGAAAAGTGGTTTTTCCACACTAATACAAGTGCAAAAGTGGTTTCCTGCACCAACACAAGTGCGAAAAGTGGTTTTTCAACACTAACACAGGTGCGAAAAGTGGTTTTTCCACACTATCACAAGTGCAAAAAGTGTTTTTTCCACACTAATACAAGTGCAAAAGTGGTTTCCTGCACCAACACAAGTGCGAAAAGTGGTTTTTCAACACTAACACAAGTGCGAAAAGTGGTTTTTCAACACTAACACAAGTGTGAAAAGTGTTTTTTCCACACTAATACAAGTGCAAAAGTGGTTTCCTGCACCAACACAAGTGCGAAAAGTGGTTTTTCAACACTAACACAAGTGCGAAAAGTGGTTTTTCAACACTATCATAAGTGCAAAAAGTGTTTTTCCACACTAATACAAGTGCAAAAGTGGTTTCCTGCACCAATACAAGTGTGAAAAGTGGTTTTTCAACACTAACACAAGTGCAAAAAGTGGTTTTTCAACACTAACACAAGTGCGAAAAGTGGTTTTTCCACACTAATACAAGTGCAAAAGTGGTTTCCTGCACCAACATAAGTGTGAAAAGTGGTTTTTCAACACTAACACAAGTGCGAAAAGTGGTTTTCAAACACTAACACAAGTGCGAAAAGTGTTTTTTCCACACTAATACAAGAGCAAAAGTGGTTTCCTGCACCAACACAAGTGCGAAAAGTGGTTTTTCAACACTAACACAAGTGCGAAAAGTGGTTTTTCAACACTAACACAAGTGCGAAAAGTGTTTTTTCCACACTAATACAAGTGCAAAAGTGGTTTCCTGCACCAACACAAGTGCGAAAAGTGGTTTTTCAACACTAACACAAGTGCGAAAAGTGGTTTTTCAACACTAACACAAGTGCAAAAAGTGGTTTTTCAACACTAACACAAGTGCGAAAAGTGGTTTTTCAACACTAACACAAGCGCGAAAAGTGTTTTTTCCACATTAATACAAGTGCAAAAGTGGTTTCCTGCACCAACACAAGTGCGAAAAGTGGTTTTTCAACACTAAAACAAGTGCAAAAAGTGGTTTTTCAACACTATCACAAGTGCAAAAAGTGTTTTTTCCACACTAATACAAGTGCAAAAGTGGTTTCCTGCACCAACACAAGTGCGAAAAGTGGTTTTTCAACACTAACACAAGTGCGAAAAGTGGTTTTTCAACACTATCACAAGTGCAAAAAGTGTTTTTTCCACACTAATACAAGTGCAAAAGTGGTTTCCTGCACCAACACAAGTGCGAAAAGTGGTTTTTCAACACTAACACAAGTGCGAAAAGTGGTTTTTCAACACTAACACAAGTGCGAAAAGTGATTTTTCCACACTAATACAAGTGCAAAAGTGATTTCCTGCACCAACACAAGTGCGAAAAGTGGTTTTTCAACACTAACACAAGTGCGAAAAGTGGTTTTTCAACACTAACACAAGTGCGAAAAGTGTTTTTTCCGCACTAATACAAGTGCAAAAGTGGTTTCCTGCACCAACACAAGTGCGAAAAGTGGTTTTTCAACACTAACACAAGTGTGAAAAGTGGTTTTTCAACACTATCACATGTGCAAAAAGTGTTTTTTCCACACTAATACAAGTGCAAAAGTGGTTTCCTGCACCAACACAAGTGCGAAAAGTGGTTTTTCAACACTAACACAAGTGCGAAAAGTGGTTTTTCAACACTAACACAAGTGCAAAAAGTGTTTTTTCCACACTAATACAAGTGCAAAAGTGGTTTCCTGCACCAACACAAGTGCGAAAAGTGGTTTTTCAACACTAACACAAGTGCAAAAAGTGGTTTTTCAACACTAACACAAGTGCGAAAAGTGGTTTTTCAACACTAATACAAGTGCGAAAAGTGGTTTTTCCACACTAATACAAGTGCAAAAGTGGTTTCCTGCACCAACACAAGAGCGAAAAGTGGTTTTTCAACACTAATACAAGTGCGAAAAGTGGTTTTTCAACACTATCACAAGTGCAAAAAGTGTTTTTTCCACACTAATACAAGTGCAAAAGTGGTTTCCTGCACCAAGACAAGTGCGAAAAGTGGTTTTTCAACACTAACACAAGTGCGAAAAGTGGTTTTTCAACACTAACACAAGTGCGAAAAGTGGTTTTTCAACACTAACACAAGTGCGAAAAGTGGTTTTTCCACACTAATACAAGTGCAAAAGTGGTTTCCTGCACCAACACAAGTGCGAAAAGTGGTTTTTCAACACTAACACAAGTGCGAAAAGTGGTTTTTCCACACTATCACAAGTGCAAAAAGTGTTTTTTCCACACTAATACAAGTGCAAAAGTGGTTTCCTGCACCAACACAAGTGCGAAAAGTGGTTTTTCAACACTAACACAAGTGCGAAAAGTGGTTTTTCAACACTAACACAAGTGTGAAAAGTGTTTTTTCCACACTAATACAAGTGCAAAAGTGGTTTCCTGCACCAACACAAGTGCGAAAAGTGGTTTTTCAACACTAACACAAGTGCGAAAAGTGGTTTTTCAACACTATCATAAGTGCAAAAAGTGTTTTTCCACACTAATACAAGTGCAAAAGTGGTTTCCTGCACCAATACAAGTGTGAAAAGTGGTTTTTCAACACTAACACAAGTGCAAAAAGTGGTTTTTCAACACTAACACAAGTGCGAAAAGTGGTTTTTCAACACTAATACAAGTGCGAAAAGTGGTTTTTCCACACTAATACAAGTGCAAAAGTGGTTTCCTGCACCAACACAAGAGCGAAAAGTGGTTTTTCAACACTAACACAAGTGCGAAAAGTGGTTTTTCAACACCAACACAAGTGCGAAAAGTGGTTTTTCAACACTAACACAAGTGCGAAAAGTGGTTTTTCAACACTAACACAAGTGCGAAAAGTGGTTTTTCAACACTAACACAAGCGCGAAAAGTGTTTTTCCACATTAATACAAGTGCAAAAGTGGTTTCCTGCACCAACACAAGTGCGAAAAGTGGTTTTTCAACACTAAAACAAGTGCAAAAAGTGGTTTTTCAACACTATCACAAGTGCAAAAAGTGTTTTTTCCACACTAATACAAGTGCAAAAGTGGTTTCCTGCACCAACACAAGTGCGAAAAGTGGTTTTTCAACACTAACACAAGTGCGAAAAGTGGTTTTTCAACACTATCACAAGTGCAAAAAGTGTTTTTTCCACACTAATACAAGTGCAAAAGTGGTTTCCTGCACCAACACAAGTGCGAAAAGTGGTTTTTCAACACTAACACAAGTGCGAAAAGTGGTTTTTCAACACTAACACAAGTGCGAAAAGTGGTTTTTCCACACTAATACAAGTGCAAAAGTGATTTCCTGCACCAACACAAGTGCGAAAAGTGGTTTTTCAACACTAACAAAAGTGCGAAAAGTGGTTTTTCAACACTAACACAAGTGCGAAAAGTGTTTTTTCCGCACTAATACAAGTGCAAAAGTGGTTTCCTGCACCAACACAAGTGCGAAAAGTGGTTTTTCAACACTAACACAAGTGTGAAAAGTGGTTTTTCAACACTATCACAAGTGCAAAAAGTGTTTTTTCCACACTAATACAAGTGCAAAAGTGGTTTCCTGCACCAACACAAGTGCGAAAAGTGGTTTTTCAACACTAACACAAGTGCGAAAAGTGGTTTTTCAACACTAACACAAGTGCAAAAAGTGTTTTTTCCACACTAATACAAGTGCAAAAGTGATTTCCTGCACCAACACAAGTGCGAAAAGTGGTTTTTCAACACTAACACAAGTGCGAAAAGTGGTTTTTCAACACTAACACAAGTGCGAAAAGTGTTTTTTCCGCACTAATACAAGTGCAAAAGTGGTTTCCTGCACCAACACAAGTGCGAAAAGTGGTTTTTCAACACTAACACAAGTGTGAAAAGTGGTTTTTCAACACTATCACATGTGCAAAAAGTGTTTTTTCCACACTAATACAAGTGCAAAAGTGGTTTCCTGCACCAACACAAGTGCGAAAAGTGGTTTTTCAACACTAACACAAGTGCGAAAAGTGGTTTTTCAACACTAACACAAGTGCAAAAAGTGTTTTTTCCACACTAATACAAGTGCAAAAGTGGTTTCCTGCACCAACACAAGTGCGAAAAGTGGTTTTTCAACACTAACACAAGTGCAAAAAGTGGTTTTTCAACACTAACACAAGTGCGAAAAGTGGTTTTTCAACACTAATACAAGTGCGAAAAGTGGTTTTTCCACACTAATACAAGTGCAAAAGTGGTTTCCTGCACCAACACAAGGGCGAAAAGTGGTTTTTCAACACTAATACAAGTGCGAAAAGTGGTTTTTCAACACTATCACAAGTGCAAAAAGTGTTTTTTCCACACTAATACAAGTGCAAAAGTGGTTTCCTGCACCAAGACAAGTGCGAAAAGTGGTTTTTCAACACTAACACAAGTGCGAAAAGTGGTTTTTCAACACTAACACAAGTGCGAAAAGTGGTTTTTCAACACTAACACAAGTGCGAAAAGTGGTTTTTCCACACTAATACAAGTGCAAAAGTGGTTTCCTGCACCAACACAAGTGCGAAAAGTGGTTTTTCAACACTAACACAAGTGCGAAAAGTGGTTTTTCCACACTATCACAAGTGCAAAAAGTGTTTTTTCCACACTAATACAAGTGCAAAAGTGGTTTCCTGCACCAACACAAGTGCGAAAAGTGGTTTTTCAACACTAACACAAGTGCGAAAAGTGGTTTTTCAACACTAACACAAGTGTGAAAAGTGTTTTTTCCACACTAATACAAGTGCAAAAGTGGTTTCCTGCACCAACACAAGTGCGAAAAGTGGTTTTTCAACACTAACACAAGTGCGAAAAGTGGTTTTTCAACACTATCATAAGTGCAAAAAGTGTTTTTCCACACTAATACAAGTGCAAAAGTGGTTTCCTGCACCAATACAAGTGTGAAAAGTGGTTTTTCAACACTAACACAAGTGCAAAAAGTGGTTTTTCAACACTAACACAAGTGCGAAAAGTGGTTTTTCAACACTAATACAAGTGCGAAAAGTGGTTTTTCCACACTAATACAAGTGCAAAAGTGGTTTCCTGCACCAACACAAGAGCGAAAAGTGGTTTTTCAACACTAACACAAGTGCGAAAAGTGGTTTTTCAACACCAACACAAGTGCGAAAAGTGGTTTTTCAACACTAACACAAGTGCGAAAAGTGGTTTTTCAACACTAACACAAGTGCGAAAAGTGGTTTTTCAACACTAACACAAGCGCGAAAAGTGTTTTTTCCACATTAATACAAGTGCAAAAGTGGTTTCCTGCACCAACACAAGTGCGAAAAGTGGTTTTTCAACACTAAAACAAGTGCAAAAAGTGGTTTTTCAACACTATCACAAGTGCAAAAAGTGTTTTTTCCACACTAATACAAGTGCAAAAGTGGTTTCCTGCACCAACACAAGTGCGAAAAGTGGTTTTTCAACACTAACACAAGTGCGAAAAGTGGTTTTTCAACACTATCACAAGTGCAAAAAGTGTTTTTTCCACACTAATACAAGTGCAAAAGTGGTTTCCTGCACCAACACAAGTGCGAAAAGTGGTTTTTCAACACTAACACAAGTGCGAAAAGTGGTTTTTCAACACTAACACAAGTGCGAAAAGTGGTTTTTCCACACTAATACAAGTGCAAAAGTGATTTCCTGCACCAACACAAGTGCGAAAAGTGGTTTTTCAACACTAACAAAAGTGCGAAAAGTGGTTTTTCAACACTAACACAAGTGCGAAAAGTGTTTTTTCCGCACTAATACAAGTGCAAAAGTGGTTTCCTGCACCAACACAAGTGCGAAAAGTGGTTTTTCAACACTAACACAAGTGTGAAAAGTGGTTTTTCAACACTATCACAAGTGCAAAAAGTGTTTTTTCCACACTAATACAAGTGCAAAAGTGGTTTCCTGCACCAACACAAGTGCGAAAAGTGGTTTTTCAACACTAACACAAGTGCGAAAAGTGGTTTTTCAACACTAACACAAGTGCAAAAAGTGTTTTTTCCACACTAATACAAGTGCAAAAGTGATTTCCTGCACCAACACAAGTGCGAAAAGTGGTTTTTCAACACTAACACAAGTGCGAAAAGTGGTTTTTCAACACTAACACAAGTGCGAAAAGTGTTTTTTCCGCACTAATACAAGTGCAAAAGTGGTTTCCTGCACCAACACAAGTGCGAAAAGTGGTTTTTCAACACTAACACAAGTGTGAAAAGTGGTTTTTCAACACTATCACATGTGCAAAAAGTGTTTTTTCCACACTAATACAAGTGCAAAAGTGGTTTCCTGCACCAACACAAGTGCGAAAAGTGGTTTTTCAACACTAACACAAGTGCGAAAAGTGGTTTTTCAACACTAACACAAGTGCAAAAAGTGTTTTTTCCACACTAATACAAGTGCAAAAGTGGTTTCCTGCACCAACACAAGTGCGAAAAGTGGTTTTTCAACACTAACACAAGTGCAAAAAGTGGTTTTTCAACACTAACACAAGTGCGAAAAGTGGTTTTTCAACACTAATACAAGTGCGAAAAGTGGTTTTTCCACACTAATACAAGTGCAAAAGTGGTTTCCTGCACCAACACAAGGGCGAAAAGTGGTTTTTCAACACTAATACAAGTGCGAAAAGTGGTTTTTCAACACTATCACAAGTGCAAAAAGTGTTTTTTCCACACTAATACAAGTGCAAAAGTGGTTTCCTGCACCAAGACAAGTGCGAAAAGTGGTTTTTCAACACTAACACAAGTGCGAAAAGTGGTTTTTCAACACTAACACAAGTGCGAAAAGTGGTTTTTCAACACTAACACAAGTGCGAAAAGTGGTTTTTCCACACTAATACAAGTGCAAAAGTGGTTTCCTGCACCAACACAAGTGCGAAAAGTGGTTTTTCAACACTAACACAAGTGCGAAAAGTGGTTTTTCAACACTAACACAAGTGCGAAAAGTGGTTTTTCAACACTAACACAAGTGCGAAAAGTGGTTTTTCAACACTAACACAAGCGCGAAAAGTGTTTTTTCCACATTAATACAAGTGCAAAAGTGGTTTCCTGCACCAACACAAGTGCGAAAAGTGGTTTTTCAACACTAAAACAAGTGCAAAAAGTGGTTTTTCAACACTATCACAAGTGCAAAAAGTGTTTTTTCCACACTAATACAAGTGCAAAAGTGGTTTCCTGCACCAACACAAGTGCGAAAAGTGGTTTTTCAACACTAACACAAGTGCGAAAAGTGGTTTTTCAACACTATCACAAGTGCAAAAAGTGTTTTTTCCACACTAATACAAGTGCAAAAGTGGTTTCCTGCACCAACACAAGTGCGAAAAGTGGTTTTTCAACACTAACACAAGTGCGAAAAGTGGTTTTTCAACACTAACACAAGTGCGAAAAGTGGTTTTTCCACACTAATACAAGTGCAAAAGTGATTTACTGCACCAACACAAGTGCGAAAAGTGGTTTTTCAACACTAACACAAGTGCGAAAAGTGGTTTTTCAACACTAACACAAGTGCGAAAAGTGTTTTTTCCGCACTAATACAAGTGCAAAAGTGGTTTCCTGCACCAACACAAGTGCGAAAAGTGGTTTTTCAACACTAACACAAGTGTGAAAAGTGGTTTTTCAACACTATCACAAGTGCAAAAAGTGTTTTTTCCACACTAATACAAGTGCAAAAGTGGTTTCCTGCACCAACACAAGTGCGAAAAGTGGTTTTTCAACACTAACACAAGTGCGAAAAGTGGTTTTTCAACACTAACACAAGTGCAAAAAGTGTTTTTTCCACACTAATACAAGTGCAAAAGTGGTTTCCTGCACCAACACAAGTGCGAAAAGTGGTTTTTCAACACTAACACAAGTGCAAAAAGTGGTTTTTCAACACTAACACAAGTGCGAAAAGTGGTTTTTCAACACTAATACAAGTGCGAAAAGTGGTTTTTCCACACTAATACAAGTGCAAAAGTGGTTTCCTGCACCAACACAAGAGCGAAAAGTGGTTTTTCAACACTAATACAAGTGCGAAAAGTCGTTTTTCAACACTATCACAAGTGCAAAAAGTGTTTTTTCCACACTAATACAAGTGCAAAAGTGGTTTCCTGCACCAAGACAAGTGCGAAAAGTGGTTTTTCAACACTAACACAAGTGCGAAAAGTGGTTTTTCAACACTAACACAAGTGCGAAAAGTGGTTTTTCAACACTAACACAAGTGCGAAAAGTGGTTTTTCCACACTAATACAAGTGCAAAAGTGGTTTCCTGCACCAACACAAGTGCGAAAAGTGGTTTTTCAACACTAACACAAGTGCGAAAAGTGGTTTTTCAACACTAACACAAGTGCGAAAAGTGGTTTTTCAACACTAACACAAGTGCGAAAAGTGGTTTTTCAACACTAACACAAGCGCGAAAAGTGTTTTTTCCACATTAATACAAGTGCAAAAGTGGTTTCCTGCACCAACACAAGTGCGAAAAGTGGTTTTTCAACACTAAAACAAGTGCAAAAAGTGGTTTTTCAACACTATCACAAGTGCAAAAAGTGTTTTTTCCACACTAATACAAGTGCAAAAGTGGTTTCCTGCACCAACACAAGTGCGAAAAGTGGTTTTTCAACACTAACACAAGTGCGAAAAGTGGTTTTTCAACACTATCACAAGTGCAAAAAGTGTTTTTTCCACACTAATACAAGTGCAAAAGTGGTTTCCTGCACCAACACAAGTGCGAAAAGTGGTTTTTCAACACTAACACAAGTGCGAAAAGTGGTTTTTCAACACTAACACAAGTGCGAAAAGTGGTTTTTCCACACTAATACAAGTGCAAAAGTGATTTCCTGCACCAACACAAGTGCGAAAAGTGGTTTTTCAACACTAACACAAGTGCGAAAAGTGGTTTTTCAACACTAACACAAGTGCGAAAAGTGTTTTTTCCGCACTAATACAAGTGCAAAAGTGGTTTCCTGCACCAACACAAGTGCGAAAAGTGGTTTTTCAACACTAACACAAGTGTGAAAAGTGGTTTTTCAACACTATCACAAGTGCAAAAAGTGTTTTTTCCACACTAATACAAGTGCAAAAGTGGTTTCCTGCACCAACACAAGTGCGAAAAGTGGTTTTTCAACACTAACACAAGTGCGAAAAGTGGTTTTTCAACACTAACACAAGTGCAAAAAGTGTTTTTTCCACACTAATACAAGTGCAAAAGTGGTTTCCTGCACCAACACAAGTGCGAAAAGTGGTTTTTCAACACTAACACAAGTGCAAAAAGTGGTTTTTCAACACTAACACAAGTGCGAAAAGTGGTTTTTCAACACTAATACAAGTGCGAAAAGTGGTTTTTCCACACTAATACAAGTGCAAAAGTGGTTTCCTGCACCAACACAAGAGCGAAAAGTGGTTTTTCAACACTAATACAAGTGCGAAAAGTCGTTTTTCAACACTATCACAAGTGCAAAAAGTGTTTTTTCCACACTAATACAAGTGCAAAAGTGGTTTCCTGCACCAAGACAAGTGCGAAAAGTGGTTTTTCAACACTAACGCAAGTGCGAAAAGTGGTTTTTCAACACTAACACAAGTGCGAAAAGTGGTTTTTCAACACTAACACAAGTGCGAAAAGTGGTTTTTCCACACTAATACAAGTGCAAAAGTGGTTTCCTGCACCAACACAAGTGCGAAAAGTGGTTTTTCAACACTAACACAGGTGCGAAAAGTGGTTTTTCCACACTATCACAAGTGCAAAAAGTGTTTTTTCCACACTAATACAAGTGCAAAAGTGGTTTCCTGCACCAACACAAGTGCGAAAAGTGGTTTTTCAACACTAACACAAGTGCGAAAAGTGGTTTTTCAACACTAACACAAGTGTGAAAAGTGTTTTTTCCACACTAATACAAGTGCAAAAGTGGTTTCCTGCACCAACACAAGTGCGAAAAGTGGTTTTTCAACACTAACACAAGTGCGAAAAGTGGTTTTTCAACACTATCATAAGTGCAAAAAGTGTTTTTCCACACTAATACAAGTGCAAAAGTGGTTTCCTGCACCAATACAAGTGTGAAAAGTGGTTTTTCAACACTAACACAAGTGCAAAAAGTGGTTTTTCAACACTAACACAAGTGCGAAAAGTGGTTTTTCCACACTAATACAAGTGCAAAAGTGGTTTCCTGCACCAACACAAGTGTGAAAAGTGGTTTTTCAACACTAACACAAGTGCGAAAAGTGGTTTTCAAACACTAACACAAGTGCGAAAAGTGTTTTTTCCACACTAATGCAAGAGCAAAAGTGGTTTCCTGCACCAACACAAGTGCGAAAAGTGGTTTTTCAACACTAACACAAGTGCGAAAAGTGGTTTTTCAACACTAACACAAGTGCGAAAAGTGTTTTTTCCACACTAATACAAGTGCAAAAGTGGTTTCCTGCACCAACACAAGTGCGAAAAGTGGTTTTTCAACACTAACACAAGTGCGAAAAGTGGTTTTTCAACACTAACACAAGTGCAAAAAGTGGTTTTTCAACACTAACACAAGTGCGAAAAGTGGTTTTTCAACACTAACACAAGCGCGAAAAGTGTTTTTTCCACATTAATACAAGTGCAAAAGTGGTTTCCTGCACCAACACAAGTGCGAAAAGTGGTTTTTCAACACTAAAACAAGTGCAAAAAGTGGTTTTTCAACACTATCACAAGTGCAAAAAGTGTTTTTTCCACACTAATACAAGTGCAAAAGTGGTTTCCTGCACCAACACAAGTGCGAAAAGTGGTTTTTCAACACTAACACAAGTGCGAAAAGTGGTTTTTCAACACTATCACAAGTGCAAAAAGTGTTTTTTCCACACTAATACAAGTGCAAAAGTGGTTTCCTGCACCAACACAAGTGCGAAAAGTGGTTTTTCAACACTAACACAAGTGCGAAAAGTGGTTTTTCAACACTAACACAAGTGCGAAAAGTGGTTTTTCCACACTAATACAAGTGCAAAAGTGATTTCCTGCACCAACACAAGTGCGAAAAGTGGTTTTTCAACACTAACACAAGTGCGAAAAGTGGTTTTTCAACACTAACACAAGTGCGAAAAGTGTTTTTTCCGCACTAATACAAGTGCAAAAGTGGTTTCCTGCACCAACACAAGTGCGAAAAGTGGTTTTTCAACACTAACACAAGTGTGAAAAGTGGTTTTTCAACACTATCACATGTGCAAAAAGTGTTTTTTCCACACTAATACAAGTGCAAAAGTGGTTTCCTGCACCAACACAAGTGCGAAAAGTGGTTTTTCAACACTAACACAAGTGCGAAAAGTGGTTTTTCAACACTAACACAAGTGCGAAAAGTGGTTTTTCAACACTAATACAAGTGCGAAAAGTGGTTTTTCCACACTAATACAAGTGCAAAAGTGGTTTCCTGCACCAACACAAGAGCGAAAAGTGGTTTTTCAACACTAATACAAGTGCGAAAAGTCGTTTTTCAACACTATCACAAGTGCAAAAAGTGTTTTTTCCACACTAATACAAGTGCAAAAGTGGTTTCCTGCACCAAGACAAGTGCGAAAAGTGGTTTTTCAACACTAACGCAAGTGCGAAAAGTGGTTTTTCAACACTAACACAAGTGCGAAAAGTGGTTTTTCAACACTAACACAAGTGCGAAAAGTGGTTTTTCCACACTAATACAAGTGCAAAAGTGGTTTCCTGCACCAACACAAGTGCGAAAAGTGGTTTTTCAACACTAACACAGGTGCGAAAAGTGGTTTTTCCACACTATCACAAGTGCAAAAAGTGTTTTTTCCACACTAATACAAGTGCAAAAGTGGTTTCCTGCACCAACACAAGTGCGAAAAGTGGTTTTTCAACACTAACACAAGTGCGAAAAGTGGTTTTTCAACACTAACACAAGTGTGAAAAGTGTTTTTTCCACACTAATACAAGTGCAAAAGTGGTTTCCTGCACCAACACAAGTGCGAAAAGTGGTTTTTCAACACTAACACAAGTGCGAAAAGTGGTTTTTCAACACTATCATAAGTGCAAAAAGTGTTTTTCCACACTAATACAAGTGCAAAAGTGGTTTCCTGCACCAATACAAGTGTGAAAAGTGGTTTTTCAACACTAACACAAGTGCAAAAAGTGGTTTTTCAACACTAACACAAGTGCGAAAAGTGGTTTTTCCACACTAATACAAGTGCAAAAGTGGTTTCCTGCACCAACACAAGTGTGAAAAGTGGTTTTTCAACACTAACACAAGTGCGAAAAGTGGTTTTCAAACACTAACACAAGTGCGAAAAGTGTTTTTTCCACACTAATAGAAGAGCAAAAGTGGTTTCCTGCACCAACACAAGTGCGAAAAGTGGTTTTTCAACACTAACACAAGTGCGAAAAGTGGTTTTTCAACACTAACACAAGTGCGAAAAGTGTTTTTTCCACACTAATACAAGTGCAAAAGTGGTTTCCTGCACCAACACAAGTGCGAAAAGTGGTTTTTCAACACTAACACAAGTGCGAAAAGTGGTTTTTCAACACTAACACAAGTGCAAAAAGTGGTTTTTCAACACTAACACAAGTGCGAAAAGTGGTTTTTCAACACTAACACAAGCGCGAAAAGTGTTTTTTCCACATTAATACAAGTGCAAAAGTGGTTTCCTGCACCAACACAAGTGCGAAAAGTGGTTTTTCAACACTAAAACAAGTGCAAAAAGTGGTTTTTCAACACTATCACAAGTGCAAAAAGTGTTTTTTCCACACTAATACAAGTGCAAAAGTGGTTTCCTGCACCAACACAAGTGCGAAAAGTGGTTTTTCAACACTAACACAAGTGCGAAAAGTGGTTTTTCAACACTATCACAAGTGCAAAAAGTGTTTTTTCCACACTAATACAAGTGCAAAAGTGGTTTCCTGCACCAACACAAGTGCGAAAAGTGGTTTTTCAACACTAACACAAGTGCGAAAAGTGGTTTTTCAACACTAACACAAGTGCGAAAAGTGGTTTTTCCACACTAATACAAGTGCAAAAGTGATTTCCTGCACCAACACAAGTGCGAAAAGTGGTTTTTCAACACTAACACAAGTGCGAAAAGTGGTTTTTCAACACTAACACAAGTGCGAAAAGTGTTTTTTCCGCACTAATACAAGTGCAAAAGTGGTTTCCTGCACCAACACAAGTGCGAAAAGTGGTTTTTCAACACTAACACAAGTGTGAAAAGTGGTTTTTCAACACTATCACATGTGCAAAAAGTGTTTTTTCCACACTAATACAAGTGCAAAAGTGGTTTCCTGCACCAACACAAGTGCGAAAAGTGGTTTTTCAACACTAACACAAGTGCGAAAAGTGGTTTTTCAACACTAACACAAGTGCAAAAAGTGTTTTTTCCACACTAATACAAGTGCAAAAGTGGTTTCCTGCACCAACACAAGTGCGAAAAGTGGTTTTTCAACACTAACACAAGTGCAAAAAGTGGTTTTTCAACACTAACACAAGTGCGAAAAGTGGTTTTTCAACACTAATACAAGTGCGAAAAGTGGTTTTTCCACACTAATACAAGTGCAAAAGTGGTTTCCTGCACCAACACAAGAGCGAAAAGTGGTTTTTCAACACTAATACAAGTGCGAAAAGTGGTTTTTCAACACTATCACAAGTGCAAAAAGTGTTTTTTCCACACTAATACAAGTGCAAAAGTGGTTTCCTGCACCAAGACAAGTGCGAAAAGTGGTTTTTCAACACTAACACAAGTGCGAAAAGTGGTTTTTCAACACTAACACAAGTGCGAAAAGTGGTTTTTCAACACTAACACAAGTGCGAGAAGTGGTTTTTCCACACTAATACAAGTGCAAAAGTGGTTTCCTGCACCAACACAAGTGCGAAAAGTGGTTTTTCAACACTAACACAAGTGCGAAAAGTGGTTTTTCCACACTATCACAAGTGCAAAAAGTGTTTTTTCCACACTAATACAAGTGCAAAAGTGGTTTCCTGCACCAACACAAGTGCGAAAAGTGGTTTTTCAACACTAACACAAGTGCGAAAAGTGGTTTTTCAACACTAACACAAGTGTGAAAAGTGTTTTTTCCACACTAATACAAGTGCAAAAGTGGTTTCCTGCACCAACACAAGTGCAAAAAGTGGTTTTTCAACACTAACACAAGTGCGAAAAGTGGTTTTTCAACACTATCATAAGTGCAAAAAGTGTTTTTCCACACTAATACAAGTGCAAAAGTGGTTTCCTGCACCAATACAAGTGTGAAAAGTGGTTTTTCAACACTAACACAAGTGCAAAAAGTGGTTTTTCAACACTAACACAAGTGCGAAAAGTGGTTTTTCAACACTAATACAAGTGCGAAAAGTGGTTTTTCCACACTAATACAAGTGCAAAAGTGGTTTCCTGCACCAACACAAGAGCGAAAAGTGGTTTTTCAACACTAACACAAGTGCGAAAAGTGGTTTTTCAACACCAACACAAGTGCGAAAAGTGGTTTTTCAACACTAACACAAGTGCGAAAAGTGGTTTTTCAACACTAACACAAGTGCGAAAAGTGGTTTTTCAACACTAACACAAGCGCGAAAAGTGTTTTTTCCACATTAATACAAGTGCAAAAGTGGTTTCCTGCACCAACACAAGTGCGAAAAGTGGTTTTTCAACACTAAAACAAGTGCAAAAAGTGGTTTTTCAACACTATCACAAGTGCAAAAAGTGTTTTTTCCACACTAATACAAGTGCAAAAGTGGTTTCCTGCACCAACACAAGTGCGAAAAGTGGTTTTTCAACACTAACACAAGTGCGAAAAGTGGTTTTTCAACACTATCACAAGTGCAAAAAGTGTTTTTTCCACACTAATACAAGTGCAAAAGTGGTTTCCTGCACCAACACAAGTGCGAAAAGTGGTTTTTCAACACTAACACAAGTGCGAAAAGTGGTTTTTCAACACTAACACAAGTGCGAAAAGTGGTTTTTCCACACTAATACAAGTGCAAAAGTGATTTCCTGCACCAACACAAGTGCGAAAAGTAGTTTTTCAACACTAACACAAGTGCGAAAAGTGGTTTTTCAACACTAACACAAGTGCGAAAAGTGTTTTTTCCGCACTAATACAAGTGCAAAAGTGGTTTCCTGCACCAACACAAGTGCGAAAAGTGGTTTTTCAACACTAACACAAGTGTGAAAAGTGGTTTTTCAACACTATCACAAGTGCAAAAAGTGTTTTTTCCACACTAATACAAGTGCAAAAGTGGTTTCCTGCACCAACACAAGTGCGAAAAGTGGTTTTTCAACACTAACACAAGTGCGAAAAGTGGTTTTTCAACACTAACACAAGTGCAAAAAGTGTTTTTTCCACACTAATACAAGTGCAAAAGTGATTTCCTGCACCAACACAAGTGCGAAAAGTGGTTTTTCAACACTAACACAAGTGCGAAAAGTGGTTTTTCAACACTAACACAAGTGCGAAAAGTGTTTTTTCCGCACTAATACAAGTGCAAAAGTGGTTTCCTGCACCAACACAAGTGCGAAAAGTGGTTTTTCAACACTAACACAAGTGTGAAAAGTGGTTTTTCAACACTATCACATGTGCAAAAAGTGTTTTTTCCACACTAATACAAGTGCAAAAGTGGTTTCCTGCACCAACACAAGTGCGAAAAGTGGTTTTTCAACACTAACACAAGTGCGAAAAGTGGTTTTTCAACACTAACACAAGTGCAAAAAGTGTTTTTTCCACACTAATACAAGTGCAAAAGTGGTTTCCTGCACCAACACAAGTGCGAAAAGTGGTTTTTCAACACTAACACAAGTGCAAAAAGTGGTTTTTCAACACTAACACAAGTGCGAAAAGTGGTTTTTCAACACTAATACAAGTGCGAAAAGTGGTTTTTCCACACTAATACAAGTGCAAAAGTGGTTTCCTGCACCAACACAAGGGCGAAAAGTGGTTTTTCAACACTAATACAAGTGCGAAAAGTGGTTTTTCAACACTATCACAAGTGCAAAAAGTGTTTTTTCCACACTAATACAAGTGCAAAAGTGGTTTCCTGCACCAAGACAAGTGCGAAAAGTGGTTTTTCAACACTAACACAAGTGCGAAAAGTGGTTTTTCAACACTAACACAAGTGCGAAAAGTGGTTTTTCAACACTAACACAAGTGCGAAAAGTGGTTTTTCCACACTAATACAAGTGCAAAAGTGGTTTCCTGCACCAACACAAGTGCGAAAAGTGGTTTTTCAACACTAACACAAGTGCGAAAAGTGGTTTTTCAACACTAACACAAGTGCGAAAAGTGGTTTTTCAACACTAACACAAGTGCGAAAAGTGGTTTTTCAACACTAACACAAGCGCGAAAAGTGTTTTTTCCACATTAATACAAGTGCAAAAGTGGTTTCCTGCACCAACACAAGTGCGAAAAGTGGTTTTTCAACACTAAAACAAGTGCAAAAAGTGGTTTTTCAACACTATCACAAGTGCAAAAAGTGTTTTTTCCACACTAATACAAGTGCAAAAGTGGTTTCCTGCACCAACACAAGTGCGAAAAGTGGTTTTTCAACACTAACACAAGTGCGAAAAGTGGTTTTTCAACACTATCACAAGTGCAAAAAGTGTTTTTTCCACACTAATACAAGTGCAAAAGTGGTTTCCTGCACCAACACAAGTGCGAAAAGTGGTTTTTCAACACTAACACAAGTGCGAAAAGTGGTTTTTCAACACTAACACAAGTGCGAAAAGTGGTTTTTCCACACTAATACAAGTGCAAAAGTGATTTACTGCACCAACACAAGTGCGAAAAGTGGTTTTTCAACACTAACACAAGTGCGAAAAGTGGTTTTTCAACACTAACACAAGTGCGAAAAGTGTTTTTTCCACACTAATACAAGTGCAAAAGTGGTTTCCTGCACCAACACAAGTGCGAAAAGTGGTTTTTCAACACTAACACAAGTGTGAAAAGTGGTTTTTCAACACTATCACAAGTGCAAAAAGTGTTTTTTCCACACTAATACAAGTGCAAAAGTGGTTTCCTGCACCAACACAAGTGCGAAAAGTGGTTTTTCAACACTAACACAAGTGCGAAAAGTGGTTTTTCAACACTAACACAAGTGCAAAAAGTGTTTTTTCCACACTAATACAAGTGCAAAAGTGGTTTCCTGCACCAACACAAGTGCGAAAAGTGGTTTTTCAACACTAACACAAGTGCAAAAAGTGGTTTTTCAACACTAACACAAGTGCGAAAAGTGGTTTTTCAACACTAATACAAGTGCGAAAAGTGGTTTTTCCACACTAATACAAGTGCAAAAGTGGTTTCCTGCACCAACACAAGAGCGAAAAGTGGTTTTTCAACACTAATACAAGTGCGAAAAGTCGTTTTTCAACACTATCACAAGTGCAAAAAGTGTTTTTTCCACACTAATACAAGTGCAAAAGTGGTTTCCTGCACCAAGACAAGTGCGAAAAGTGGTTTTTCAACACTAACACAAGTGCGAAAAGTGGTTTTTCAACACTAACACAAGTGCGAAAAGTGGTTTTTCAACACTAACACAAGTGCGAAAAGTGGTTTTTCCACACTAATACAAGTGCAAAAGTGGTTTCCTGCACCAACACAAGTGCGAAAAGTGGTTTTTCAACACTAACACAAGTGCGAAAAGTGGTTTTTCAACACTAACACAAGTGCGAAAAGTGGTTTTTCAACACTAACACAAGTGCGAAAAGTGGTTTTTCAACACTAACACAAGCGCGAAAAGTGTTTTTTCCACATTAATACAAGTGCAAAAGTGGTTTCCTGCACCAACACAAGTGCGAAAAGTGGTTTTTCCACACTAATACAAGTGCAAAAGTGGTTTCCTGCACCAACACAAGTGCGAAAAGTGGTTTTTCAACACTAACACAGGTGCGAAAGTGGTTTTTCCACACTATCACAAGTGCAAAAAGTGTTTTTTCCACACTAATACAAGTGCAAAAGTGGTTTCCTGCACCAACACAAGTGCGAAAAGTGGTTTTTCAACACTAACACAAGTGCGAAAAGTGGTTTTTCAACACTAACACAAGTGTGAAAAGTGTTTTTTCCACACTAATACAAGTGCAAAAGTGGTTTCCTGCACCAACACAAGTGCGAAAAGTGGTTTTTCAACACTAACACAAGTGCGAAAAGTGGTTTTTCAACACTATCATAAGTGCAAAAAGTGTTTTTCCACACTAATACAAGTGCAAAAGTGGTTTCCTGCACCAATACAAGTGTGAAAAGTGGTTTTTCAACACTAACACAAGTGCAAAAAGTGGTTTTTCAACACTAACACAAGTGCGAAAAGTGGTTTTTCCACACTAATACAAGTGCAAAAGTGGTTTCCTGCACCAACACAAGTGTGAAAAGTGGTTTTTCAACACTAACACAAGTGCGAAAAGTGGTTTTCAAACACTAACACAAGTGCGAAAAGTGTTTTTTCCACACTAATACAAGAGCAAAAGTGGTTTCCTGCACCAACACAAGTGCGAAAAGTGGTTTTTCAACACTAACACAAGTGCGAAAAGTGGTTTTTCAACACTAACACAAGTGCGAAAAGTGTTTTTTCCACACTAATACAAGTGCAAAAGTGGTTTCCTGCACCAACACAAGTGCGAAAAGTGGTTTTTCAACACTAACACAAGTGCGAAAAGTGGTTTTTCAACACTAACACAAGTGCAAAAAGTGGTTTTTCAACACTAACACAAGTGCGAAAAGTGGTTTTTCAACACTAACACAAGCGCGAAAAGTGTTTTTTCCACATTAATACAAGTGCAAAAGTGGTTTCCTGCACCAACACAAGTGCGAAAAGTGGTTTTTCAACACTAAAACAAGTGCAAAAAGTGGTTTTTCAACACTATCACAAGTGCAAAAAGTGTTTTTTCCACACTAATACAAGTGCAAAAGTGGTTTCCTGCACCAACACAAGTGCGAAAAGTGGTTTTTCAACACTAACACAAGTGCGAAAAGTGGTTTTTCAACACTATCACAAGTGCAAAAAGTGTTTTTTCCACACTAATACAAGTGCAAAAGTGGTTTCCTGCACCAACACAAGTGCGAAAAGTGGTTTTTCAACACTAACACAAGTGCGAAAAGTGGTTTTTCAACACTAACACAAGTGCGAAAAGTGGTTTTTCCACACTAATACAAGTGCAAAAGTGATTTCCTGCACCAACACAAGTGCGAAAAGTGGTTTTTCAACACTAACACAAGTGCGAAAAGTGGTTTTTCAACACTAACACAAGTGCGAAAAGTGTTTTTTCCGCACTAATACAAGTGCAAAAGTGGTTTCCTGCACCAACACAAGTGCGAAAAGTGGTTTTTCAACACTAACACAAGTGTGAAAAGTGGTTTTTCAACACTATCACATGTGCAAAAAGTGTTTTTTCCACACTAATACAAGTGCAAAAGTGGTTTCCTGCACCAACACAAGTGCGAAAAGTGGTTTTTCAACACTAACACAAGTGCGAAAAGTGGTTTTTCAACACTAACACAAGTGCAAAAAGTGTTTTTTCCACACTAATACAAGTGCAAAAGTGGTTTCCTGCACCAACACAAGTGCGAAAAGTGGTTTTTCAACACTAACACAAGTGCAAAAAGTGGTTTTTCAACACTAACACAAGTGCGAAAAGTGGTTTTTCAACACTAATACAAGTGCGAAAAGTGGTTTTTCCACACTAATACAAGTGCAAAAGTGGTTTCCTGCACCAACACAAGAGCGAAAAGTGGTTTTTCAACACTAATACAAGTGCGAAAAGTGGTTTTTCAACACTATCACAAGTGCAAAAAGTGTTTTTTCCACACTAATACAAGTGCAAAAGTGGTTTCCTGCACCAAGACAAGTGCGAAAAGTGGTTTTTCAACACTAACACAAGTGCGAAAAGTGGTTTTTCAACACTAACACAAGTGCGAAAAGTGGTTTTTCAACACTAACACAAGTGCGAAAAGTGGTTTTTCCACACTAATACAAGTGCAAAAGTGGTTTCCTGCACCAACACAAGTGCGAAAAGTGGTTTTTCAACACTAACACAAGTGCGAAAAGTGGTTTTTCCACACTATCACAAGTGCAAAAAGTGTTTTTTCCACACTAATACAAGTGCAAAAGTGGTTTCCTGCACCAACACAAGTGCGAAAAGTGGTTTTTCAACACTAACACAAGTGCGAAAAGTGGTTTTTCAACACTAACACAAGTGTGAAAAGTGTTTTTTCCACACTAATACAAGTGCAAAAGTGGTTTCCTGCACCAACACAAGTGCGAAAAGTGGTTTTTCAACACTAACACAAGTGCGAAAAGTGGTTTTTCAACACTATCATAAGTGCAAAAAGTGTTTTTCCACACTAATACAAGTGCAAAAGTGGTTTCCTGCACCAATACAAGTGTGAAAAGTGGTTTTTCAACACTAACACAAGTGCAAAAAGTGGTTTTTCAACACTAACACAAGTGCGAAAAGTGGTTTTTCAACACTAATACAAGTGCGAAAAGTGGTTTTTCCACACTAATACAAGTGCAAAAGTGGTTTCCTGCACCAACACAAGAGCGAAAAGTGGTTTTTCAACACTAACACAAGTGCGAAAAGTGGTTTTTCAACACCAACACAAGTGCGAAAAGTGGTTTTTCAACACTAACACAAGTGCGAAAAGTGGTTTTTCAACACTAACACAAGTGCGAAAAGTGGTTTTTCAACACTAACACAAGCGCGAAAAGTGTTTTTTCCACATTAATACAAGTGCAAAAGTGGTTTCCTGCACCAACACAAGTGCGAAAAGTGGTTTTTCAACACTAAAACAAGTGCAAAAAGTGGTTTTTCAACACTATCACAAGTGCAAAAAGTGTTTTTTCCACACTAATACAAGTGCAAAAGTGGTTTCCTGCACCAACACAAGGGCGAAAAGTGGTTTTTCAACACTAACACAAGTGCGAAAAGTGGTTTTTCAACACTATCACAAGTGCAAAAAGTGTTTTTTCCACACTAATACAAGTGCAAAAGTGGTTTCCTGCACCAACACAAGTGCGAAAAGTGGTTTTTCAACACTAACACAAGTGCGAAAAGTGGTTTTTCAACACTAACACAAGTGCGAAAAGTGGTTTTTCCACACTAATACAAGTGCAAAAGTGATTTCCTGCACCAACACAAGTGCGAAAAGTGGTTTTTCAACACTAACACAAGTGCGAAAAGTGGTTTTTCAACACTAACACAAGTGCGAAAAGTGTTTTTTCCGCACTAATACAAGTGCAAAAGTGGTTTCCTGCACCAACACAAGTGCGAAAAGTGGTTTTTCAACACTAACACAAGTGTGAAAAGTGGTTTTTCAACACTATCACAAGTGCAAAAAGTGTTTTTTCCACACTAATACAAGTGCAAAAGTGGTTTCCTGCACCAACACAAGTGCGAAAAGTGGTTTTTCAACACTAACACAAGTGCGAAAAGTGGTTTTTCAACACTAACACAAGTGCAAAAAGTGTTTTTTCCACACTAATACAAGTGCAAAAGTGATTTCCTGCACCAACACAAGTGCGAAAAGTGGTTTTTCAACACTAACACAAGTGCGAAAAGTGGTTTTTCAACACTAACACAAGTGCGAAAAGTGTTTTTTCCGCACTAATACAAGTGCAAAAGTGGTTTCCTGCACCAACACAAGTGCGAAAAGTGGTTTTTCAACACTAACACAAGTGTGAAAAGTGGTTTTTCAACACTATCACATGTGCAAAAAGTGTTTTTTCCACACTAATACAAGTGCAAAAGTGGTTTCCTGCACCAACACAAGTGCGAAAAGTGGTTTTTCAACACTAACACAAGTGCGAAAAGTGGTTTTTCAACACTAACACAAGTGCAAAAAGTGTTTTTTCCACACTAATACAAGTGCAAAAGTGGTTTCCTGCACCAACACAAGTGCGAAAAGTGGTTTTTCAACACTAACACAAGTGCAAAAAGTGGTTTTTCAACACTAACACAAGTGCGAAAAGTGGTTTTTCAACACTAATACAAGTGCGAAAAGTGGTTTTTCCACACTAATACAAGTGCAAAAGTGGTTTCCTGCACCAACACAAGGGCGAAAAGTGGTTTTTCAACACTAATACAAGTGCGAAAAGTGGTTTTTCAACACTATCACAAGTGCAAAAAGTGTTTTTTCCACACTAATACAAGTGCAAAAGTGGTTTCCTGCACCAAGACAAGTGCGAAAAGTGGTTTTTCAACACTAACACAAGTGCGAAAAGTGGTTTTTCAACACTAACACAAGTGCGAAAAGTGGTTTTTCAACACTAACACAAGTGCGAAAAGTGGTTTTTCCACACTAATACAAGTGCAAAAGTGGTTTCCTGCACCAACACAAGTGCGAAAAGTGGTTTTTCAACACTAACACAAGTGCGAAAAGTGGTTTTTCAACACTAACACAAGTGCGAAAAGTGGTTTTTCAACACTAACACAAGTGCGAAAAGTGGTTTTTCAACACTAACACAAGCGCGAAAAGTGTTTTTTCCACATTAATACAAGTGCAAAAGTGGTTTCCTGCACCAACACAAGTGCGAAAAGTGGTTTTTCAACACTAAAACAAGTGCAAAAAGTGGTTTTTCAACACTATCACAAGTGCAAAAAGTGTTTTTTCCACACTAATACAAGTGCAAAAGTGGTTTCCTGCACCAACACAAGTGCGAAAAGTGGTTTTTCAACACTAACACAAGTGCGAAAAGTGGTTTTTCAACACTATCACAAGTGCAAAAAGTGTTTTTTCCACACTAATACAAGTGCAAAAGTGGTTTCCTGCACCAACACAAGTGCGAAAAGTGGTTTTTCAACACTAACACAAGTGCGAAAAGTGGTTTTTCAACACTAACACAAGTGCGAAAAGTGGTTTTTCCACACTAATACAAGTGCAAAAGTGATTTACTGCACCAACACAAGTGCGAAAAGTGGTTTTTCAACACTAACACAAGTGCGAAAAGTGGTTTTTCAACACTAACACAAGTGCGAAAAGTGTTTTTTCCACACTAATACAAGTGCAAAAGTGGTTTCCTGCACCAACACAAGTGCGAAAAGTGGTTTTTCAACACTAACACAAGTGTGAAAAGTGGTTTTTCAACACTATCACAAGTGCAAAAAGTGTTTTTTCCACACTAATACAAGTGCAAAAGTGGTTTCCTGCACCAACACAAGTGCGAAAAGTGGTTTTTCAACACTAACACAAGTGCGAAAAGTGGTTTTTCAACACTAACACAAGTGCAAAAAGTGTTTTTTCCACACTAATACAAGTGCAAAAGTGGTTTCCTGCACCAACACAAGTGCGAAAAGTGGTTTTTCAACACTAACACAAGTGCAAAAAGTGGTTTTTCAACACTAACACAAGTGCGAAAAGTGGTTTTTCAACACTAATACAAGTGCGAAAAGTGGTTTTTCCACACTAATACAAGTGCAAAAGTGGTTTCCTGCACCAACACAAGAGCGAAAAGTGGTTTTTCAACACTAATACAAGTGCGAAAAGTCGTTTTTCAACACTATCACAAGTGCAAAAAGTGTTTTTTCCACACTAATACAAGTGCAAAAGTGGTTTCCTGCACCAAGACAAGTGCGAAAAGTGGTTTTTCAACACTAACACAAGTGCGAAAAGTGGTTTTTCAACACTAACACAAGTGCGAAAAGTGGTTTTTCAACACTAACACAAGTGCGAAAAGTGGTTTTTCCACACTAATACAAGTGCAAAAGTGGTTTCCTGCACCAACACAAGTGCGAAAAGTGGTTTTTCAACACTAACACAAGTGCGAAAAGTGGTTTTTCAACACTAACACAAGTGCGAAAAGTGGTTTTTCAACACTAACACAAGTGCGAAAAGTGGTTTTTCAACACTAACACAAGCGCGAAAAGTGTTTTTTCCACATTAATACAAGTGCAAAAGTGGTTTCCTGCACCAACACAAGTGCGAAAAGTGGTTTTTCAACACTAAAACAAGTGCAAAAAGTGGTTTTTCAACACTATCACAAGTGCAAAAAGTGTTTTTTCCACACTAATACAAGTGCAAAAGTGGTTTCCTGCACCAACACAAGTGCGAAAAGTGGTTTTTCAACACTAACACAAGTGCGAAAAGTGGTTTTTCAACACTATCACAAGTGCAAAAAGTGTTTTTTCCACACTAATACAAGTGCAAAAGTGGTTTCCTGCACCAACACAAGTGCGAAAAGTGGTTTTTCAACACTAACACAAGTGCGAAAAGTGGTTTTTCAACACTAACACAAGTGCGAAAAGTGGTTTTTCCACACTAATACAAGTGCAAAAGTGATTTCCTGCACCAACACAAGTGCGAAAAGTGGTTTTTCAACACTAACACAAGTGCGAAAAGTGGTTTTTCAACACTAACACAAGTGCGAAAAGTGTTTTTTCCGCACTAATACAAGTGCAAAAGTGGTTTCCTGCACCAACACAAGTGCGAAAAGTGGTTTTTCAACACTAACACAAGTGTGAAAAGTGGTTTTTCAACACTATCACAAGTGCAAAAAGTGTTTTTTCCACACTAATACAAGTGCAAAAGTGGTTTCCTGCACCAACACAAGTGCGAAAAGTGGTTTTTCAACACTAACACAAGTGCGAAAAGTGGTTTTTCAACACTAACACAAGTGCAAAAAGTGTTTTTTCCACACTAATACAAGTGCAAAAGTGGTTTCCTGCACCAACACAAGTGCGAAAAGTGGTTTTTCAACACTAACACAAGTGCAAAAAGTGGTTTTTCAACACTAACACAAGTGCGAAAAGTGGTTTTTCAACACTAATACAAGTGCGAAAAGTGGTTTTTCCACACTAATACAAGTGCAAAAGTGGTTTCCTGCACCAACACAAGAGCGAAAAGTGGTTTTTCAACACTAATACAAGTGCGAAAAGTCGTTTTTCAACACTATCACAAGTGCAAAAAGTGTTTTTTCCACACTAATACAAGTGCAAAAGTGGTTTCCTGCACCAAGACAAGTGCGAAAAGTGGTTTTTCAACACTAACGCAAGTGCGAAAAGTGGTTTTTCAACACTAACACAAGTGCGAAAAGTGGTTTTTCAACACTAACACAAGTGCGAAAAGTGGTTTGTCCACACTAATACAAGTGCAAAAGTGGTTTCCTGCACCAACACAAGTGCGAAAAGTGGTTTTTCAACACTAACACAGGTGCGAAAAGTGGTTTTTCCACACTATCACAAGTGCAAAAAGTGTTTTTTCCACACTAATACAAGTGCAAAAGTGGTTTCCTGCACCAACACAAGTGCGAAAAGTGGTTTTTCAACACTAACACAAGTGCGAAAAGTGGTTTTTCAACACTAACACAAGTGTGAAAAGTGTTTTTTCCACACTAATACAAGTGCAAAAGTGGTTTCCTGCACCAACACAAGTGCGAAAAGTGGTTTTTCAACACTAACACAAGTGCGAAAAGTGGTTTTTCAACACTATCATAAGTGCAAAAAGTGTTTTTCCACACTAATACAAGTGCAAAAGTGGTTTCCTGCACCAATACAAGTGTGAAAAGTGGTTTTTCAACACTAACACAAGTGCAAAAAGTGGTTTTTCAACACTAACACAAGTGCGAAAAGTGGTTTTTCAACACTAATACAAGTGCGAAAAGTGGTTTTTCCACACTAATACAAGTGCAAAAGTGGTTTCCTGCACCAACACAAGAGCGAAAAGTGGTTTTTCAACACTAATACAAGTGCGAAAAGTCGTTTTTCAACACTATCACAAGTGCAAAAAGTGTTTTTTCCACACTAATACAAGTGCAAAAGTGGTTTCCTGCACCAAGACAAGTGCGAAAAGTGGTTTTTCAACACTAACACAAGTGCGAAAAGTGGTTTTTCAACACTAACACAAGTGCGAAAAGTGGTTTTTCAACACTAACACAAGTGCGAAAAGTGGTTTTTCCACACTAATACAAGTGCAAAAGTGGTTTCCTGCACCAACACAAGTGCGAAAAGTGGTTTTTCAACACTAACACAAGTGCGAAAAGTGGTTTTTCAACACTAACACAAGTGCGAAAAGTGGTTTTTCAACACTAACACAAGTGCGAAAAGTGGTTTTTCAACACTAACACAAGCGCGAAAAGTGTTTTTTCCACATTAATACAAGTGCAAAAGTGGTTTCCTGCACCAACACAAGTGCGAAAAGTGGTTTTTCAACACTAAAACAAGTGCAAAAAGTGGTTTTTCAACACTATCACAAGTGCAAAAAGTGTTTTTTCCACACTAATACAAGTGCAAAAGTGGTTTCCTGCACCAACACAAGTGCGAAAAGTGGTTTTTCAACACTAACACAAGTGCGAAAAGTGGTTTTTCAACACTATCACAAGTGCAAAAAGTGTTTTTTCCACACTAATACAAGTGCAAAAGTGGTTTCCTGCACCAACACAAGTGCGAAAAGTGGTTTTTCAACACTAACACAAGTGCGAAAAGTGGTTTTTCAACACTAACACAAGTGTGAAAAGTGGTTTTTCCACACTAATACAAGTGCAAAAGTGATTTCCTGCACCAACACAAGTGCGAAAAGTGGTTTTTCAACACTAACACAAGTGCGAAAAGTGGTTTTTCAACACTAACACAAGTGCGAAAAGTGTTTTTTCCGCACTAATACAAGTGCAAAAGTGGTTTCCTGCACCAACACAAGTGCGAAAAGTGGTTTTTCAACACTAACACAAGTGTGAAAAGTGGTTTTTCAACACTATCACAAGTGCAAAAAGTGTTTTTTCCACACTAATACAAGTGCAAAAGTGGTTTCCTGCACCAACACAAGTGCGAAAAGTGGTTTTTCAACACTAACACAAGTGCGAAAAGTGGTTTTTCAACACTAACACAAGTGCAAAAAGTGTTTTTTCCACACTAATACAAGTGCAAAAGTGGTTTCCTGCACCAACACAAGTGCGAAAAGTGGTTTTTCAACACTAACACAAGTGCAAAAAGTGGTTTTTCAACACTAACACAAGTGCGAAAAGTGGTTTTTCAACACTAATACAAGTGCGAAAAGTGGTTTTTCCACACTAATACAAGTGCAAAAGTGGTTTCCTGCACCAACACAAGAGCGAAAAGTGGTTTTTCAACACTAATACAAGTGCGAAAAGTCGTTTTTCAACACTATCACAAGTGCAAAAAGTGTTTTTTCCACACTAATACAAGTGCAAAAGTGGTTTCCTGCACCAAGACAAGTGCGAAAAGTGGTTTTTCAACACTAACGCAAGTGCGAAAAGTGGTTTTTCAACACTAACACAAGTGCGAAAAGTGGTTTTTCAACACTAACACAAGTGCGAAAAGTGGTTTGTCCACACTAATACAAGTGCAAAAGTGGTTTCCTGCACCAACACAAGTGCGAAAAGTGGTTTTTCAACACTAACACAGGTGCGAAAAGTGGTTTTTCCACACTATCACAAGTGCAAAAAGTGTTTTTTCCACACTAATACAAGTGCAAAAGTGGTTTCCTGCACCAACACAAGTGCGAAAAGTGGTTTTTCAACACTAACACAAGTGCGAAAAGTGGTTTTTCAACACTAACACAAGTGTGAAAAGTGTTTTTTCCACACTAATACAAGTGCAAAAGTGGTTTCCTGCACCAACACAAGTGCGAAAAGTGGTTTTTCAACACTAACACAAGTGCGAAAAGTGGTTTTTCAACACTATCATAAGTGCAAAAAGTGTTTTTCCACACTAATACAAGTGCAAAAGTGGTTTCCTGCACCAATACAAGTGTGAAAAGTGGTTTTTCAACACTAACACAAGTGCAAAAAGTGGTTTTTCAACACTAACACAAGTGCGAAAAGTGGTTTTTCCACACTAATACAAGTGCAAAAGTGGTTTCCTGCACCAACACAAGTGTGAAAAGTGGTTTTTCAACACTAACACAAGTGCGAAAAGTGGTTTTCAAACACTAACACAAGTGCGAAAAGTGTTTTTTCCACACTAATACAAGAGCAAAAGTGGTTTCCTGCACCAACGCAAGTGCGAAAAGTGGTTTTTCAACACTAACACAAGTGCGAAAAGTGGTTTTTCAACACTAACACAAGTGCGAAAAGTGTTTTTTCCACACTAATACAAGTGCAAAAGTGGTTTCCTGCACCAACACAAGTGCGAAAAGTGGTTTTTCAACACTAACACAAGTGCGAAAAGTGGTTTTTCAACACTAACACAAGTGCAAAAAGTGGTTTTTCAACACTAACACAAGTGCGAAAAGTGGTTTTTCAACACTAACACAAGCGCGAAAAGTGTTTTTTCCACATTAATACAAGTGCAAAAGTGGTTTCCTGCACCAACACAAGTGCGAAAAGTGGTTTTTCAACACTAAAACAAGTGCAAAAAGTGGTTTTTCAACACTATCACAAGTGCAAAAAGTGTTTTTTCCACACTAATACAAGTGCAAAAGTGGTTTCCTGCACCAACACAAGTGCGAAAAGTGGTTTTTCAACACTAACACAAGTGCGAAAAGTGGTTTTTCAACACTATCACAAGTGCAAAAAGTGTTTTTTCCACACTAATACAAGTGCAAAAGTGGTTTCCTGCACCAACACAAGTGCGAAAAGTGGTTTTTCAACACTAACACAAGTGCGAAAAGTGGTTTTTCAACACTAACACAAGTGCGAAAAGTGGTTTTTCCACACTAATACAAGTGCAAAAGTGATTTCCTGCACCAACACAAGTGCGAAAAGTGGTTTTTCAACACTAACACAAGTGCGAAAAGTGGTTTTTCAACACTAACACAAGTGCGAAAAGTGTTTTTTCCGCACTAATACAAGTGCAAAAGTGGTTTCCTGCACCAACACAAGTGCGAAAAGTGGTTTTTCAACACTAACACAAGTGTGAAAAGTGGTTTTTCAACACTATCACATGTGCAAAAAGTGTTTTTTCCACACTAATACAAGTGCAAAAGTGGTTTCCTGCACCAACACAAGTGCGAAAAGTGGTTTTTCAACACTAACACAAGTGCGAAAAGTGGTTTTTCAACACTAACACAAGTGCAAAAAGTGTTTTTTCCACACTAATACAAGTGCAAAAGTGGTTTCCTGCACCAACACAAGTGCGAAAAGTGGTTTTTCAACACTAACACAAGTGCAAAAAGTGGTTTTTCAACACTAACACAAGTGCGAAAAGTGGTTTTTCAACACTAATACAAGTGCGAAAAGTGGTTTTTCCACACTAATACAAGTGCAAAAGTGGTTTCCTGCACCAACACAAGAGCGAAAAGTGGTTTTTCAACACTAATACAAGTGCGAAAAGTGGTTTTTCAACACTATCACAAGTGCAAAAAGTGTTTTTTCCACACTAATACAAGTGCAAAAGTGGTTTCCTGCACCAAGACAAGTGCGAAAAGTGGTTTTTCAACACTAACACAAGTGCGAAAAGTGGTTTTTCAACACTAACACAAGTGCGAAAAGTGGTTTTTCAACACTAACACAAGTGCGAAAAGTGGTTTTTCCACACTAATACAAGTGCAAAAGTGGTTTCCTGCACCAACACAAGTGCGAAAAGTGGTTTTTCAACACTAACACAAGTGCGAAAAGTGGTTTTTCCACACTATCACAAGTGCAAAAAGTGTTTTTTCCACACTAATACAAGTGCAAAAGTGGTTTCCTGCACCAACACAAGTGCGAAAAGTGGTTTTTCAACACTAACACAAGTGCGAAAAGTGGTTTTTCAACACTAACACAAGTGTGAAAAGTGTTTTTTCCACACTAATACAAGTGCAAAAGTGGTTTCCTGCACCAACACAAGTGCGAAAAGTGGTTTTTCAACACTAACACAAGTGCGAAAAGTGGTTTTTCAACACTATCATAAGTGCAAAAAGTGTTTTTCCACACTAATACAAGTGCAAAAGTGGTTTCCTGCACCAATACAAGTGTGAAAAGTGGTTTTTCAACACTAACACAAGTGCAAAAAGTGGTTTTTCAACACTAACACAAGTGCGAAAAGTGGTTTTTCAACACTAATACAAGTGCGAAAAGTGGTTTTTCCACACTAATACAAGTGCAAAAGTGGTTTCCTGCACCAACACAAGAGCGAAAAGTGGTTTTTCAACACTAACACAAGTGCGAAAAGTGGTTTTTCAACACCAACACAAGTGCGAAAAGTGGTTTTTCAACACTAACACAAGTGCGAAAAGTGGTTTTTCAACACTAACACAAGTGCGAAAAGTGGTTTTTCAACACTAACACAAGCGCGAAAAGTGTTTTTTCCACATTAATACAAGTGCAAAAGTGGTTTCCTGCACCAACACAAGTGCGAAAAGTGGTTTTTCAACACTAAAACAAGTGCAAAAAGTGGTTTTTCAACACTATCACAAGTGCAAAAAGTGTTTTTTCCACACTAATACAAGTGCAAAAGTGGTTTCCTGCACCAACACAAGTGCGAAAAGTGGTTTTTCAACACTAACACAAGTGCGAAAAGTGGTTTTTCAACACTATCACAAGTGCAAAAAGTGTTTTTTCCACACTAATACAAGTGCAAAAGTGGTTTCCTGCACCAACACAAGTGCGAAAAGTGGTTTTTCAACACTAACACAAGTGCGAAAAGTGGTTTTTCAACACTAACACAAGTGCGAAAAGTGGTTTTGCCACACTAATACAAGTGCAAAAGTGATTTCCTGCACCAACACAAGTGCGAAAAGTGGTTTTTCAACACTAACACAAGTGCGAAAAGTGGTTTTTCAACACTAACACAAGTGCGAAAAGTGTTTTTTCCGCACTAATACAAGTGCAAAAGTGGTTTCCTGCACCAACACAAGTGCGAAAAGTGGTTTTTCAACACTAACACAAGTGTGAAAAGTGGTTTTTCAACACTATCACAAGTGCAAAAAGTGTTTTTTCCACACTAATACAAGTGCAAAAGTGGTTTCCTGCACCAACACAAGTGCGAAAAGTGGTTTTTCAACACTAACACAAGTGCGAAAAGTGGTTTTTCAACACTAACACAAGTGCAAAAAGTGTTTTTTCCACACTAATACAAGTGCAAAAGTGGTTTCCTGCACCAACACAAGTGCGAAAAGTGGTTTTTCAACACTAACACAAGTGCAAAAAGTGGTTTTTCAACACTAACACAAGTGCGAAAAGTGGTTTTTCAACACTAATACAAGTGCGAAAAGTGGTTTTTCCACACTAATACAAGTGCAAAAGTGGTTTCCTGCACCAACACAAGAGCGAAAGGTGGTTTTTCAACACTAATACAAGTGCGAAAAGTCGTTTTTCAACACTATCACAAGTGCAAAAAGTGTTTTTTCCACACTAATACAAGTGCAAAAGTGGTTTCCTGCACCAAGACAAGTGCGAAAAGTGGTTTTTCAACACTAACGCAAGTGCGAAAAGTGGTTTTTCAACACTAACACAAGTGCGAAAAGTGGTTTTTCAACACTAACACAAGTGCGAAAAGTGGTTTTTCCACACTAATACAAGTGCAAAAGTGGTTTCCTGCACCAACACAAGTGCGAAAAGTGGTTTTTCAACACTAACACAGGTGCGAAAAGTGGTTTTTCCACACTATCACAAGTGCAAAAAGTGTTTTTTCCACACTAATACAAGTGCAAAAGTGGTTTCCTGCACCAACACAAGTGCGAAAAGTGGTTTTTCAACACTAACACAAGTGCGAAAAGTGGTTTTTCAACACTAACACAAGTGTGAAAAGTGTTTTTTCCACACTAATACAAGTGCAAAAGTGGTTTCCTGCACCAACACAAGTGCGAAAAGTGGTTTTTCAACACTAACACAAGTGCGAAAAGTGGTTTTTCAACACTATCATAAGTGCAAAAAGTGTTTTTCCACACTAATACAAGTGCAAAAGTGGTTTCCTGCACCAATACAAGTGTGAAAAGTGGTTTTTCAACACTAACACAAGTGCAAAAAGTGGTTTTTCAACACTAACACAAGTGCGAAAAGTGGTTTTTCCACACTAATACAAGTGCAAAAGTGGTTTCCTGCACCAACACAAGTGTGAAAAGTGGTTTTTCAACACTAACACAAGTGCGAAAAGTGGTTTTCAAACACTAACACAAGTGCGAAAAGTGTTTTTTCCACACTAATACAAGAGCAAAAGTGGTTTCCTGCACCAACAGAAGTGCGAAAAGTGGTTTTTCAACACTAACACAAGTGCGAAAAGTGGTTTTTCAACACTAACACAAGTGCGAAAAGTGTTTTTTCCACACTAATACAAGTGCAAAAGTGGTTTCCTGCACCAACACAAGTGCGAAAAGTGGTTTTTCAACACTAACACAAGTGCGAAAAGTGGTTTTTCAACACTAACACAAGTGCAAAAAGTGGTTTTTCAACACTAACACAAGTGCGAAAAGTGGTTTTTCAACACTAACACAAGCGCGAAAAGTGTTTTTTCCACATTAATACAAGTGCAAAAGTGGTTTCCTGCACCAACACAAGTGCGAAAAGTGGTTTTTCAACACTAAAACAAGTGCAAAAAGTGGTTTTTCAACACTATCACAAGTGCAAAAAGTGTTTTTTCCACACTAATACAAGTGCAAAAGTGGTTTCCTGCACCAACACAAGTGCGAAAAGTGGTTTTTCAACACTAACACAAGTGCGAAAAGTGGTTTTTCAACACTATCACAAGTGCAAAAAGTGTTTTTTCCACACTAATACAAGTGCAAAAGTGGTTTCCTGCACCAACACAAGTGCGAAAAGTGGTTTTTCAACACTAACACAAGTGCGAAAAGTGGTTTTTCAACACTAACACAAGTGCGAAAAGTGGTTTTTCCACACTAATACAAGTGCAAAAGTGATTTCCTGCACCAACACAAGTGCGAAAAGTGGTTTTTCAACACTAACACCAGTGCGAAAAGTGGTTTTTCAACACTAACACAAGTGCGAAAAGTGTTTTTTCCGCACTAATACAAGTGCAAAAGTGGTTTCCTGCACCAACACAAGTGCGAAAAGTGGTTTTTCAACACTAACACAAGTGTGAAAAGTGGTTTTTCAACACTATCACATGTGCAAAAAGTGTTTTTTCCACACTAATACAAGTGCAAAAGTGGTTTCCTGCACCAACACAAGTGCGAAAAGTGGTTTTTCAACACTAACACAAGTGCGAAAAGTGGTTTTTCAACACTAACACAAGTGCAAAAAGTGTTTTTTCCACACTAATACAAGTGCAAAAGTGGTTTCCTGCACCAACACAAGTGCGAAAAGTGGTTTTTCAACACTAACACAAGTGCAAAAAGTGGTTTTTCAACACTAACACAAGTGCGAAAAGTGGTTTTTCAACACTAATACAAGTGCGAAAAGTGGTTTTTCCACACTAATACAAGTGCAAAAGTGGTTTCCTGCACCAACACAAGAGCGAAAAGTGGTTTTTCAACACTAATACAAGTGCGAAAAGTGGTTTTTCAACACTATCACAAGTGCAAAAAGTGTTTTTTCCACACTAATACAAGTGCAAAAGTGGTTTCCTGCACCAAGACAAGTGCGAAAAGTGGTTTTTCAACACTAACACAAGTGCGAAAAGTGGTTTTTCAACACTAACACAAGTGCGAAAAGTGGTTTTTCAACACTAACACAAGTGCGAAAAGTGGTTTTTCCACACTAATACAAGTGCAAAAGTGGTTTCCTGCACCAACACAAGTGCGAAAAGTGGTTTTTCAACACTAACACAAGTGCGAAAAGTGGTTTTTCCACACTATCACAAGTGCAAAAAGTGTTTTTTCCACACTAATACAAGTGCAAAAGTGGTTTCCTGCACCAACACAAGTGCGAAAAGTGGTTTTTCAACACTAACACAAGTGCGAAAAGTGGTTTTTCAACACTAACACAAGTGTGAAAAGTGTTTTTTCCACACTAATACAAGTGCAAAAGTGGTTTCCTGCACCAACACAAGTGCGAAAAGTGGTTTTTCAACACTAACACAAGTGCGAAAAGTGGTTTTTCAACACTATCATAAGTGCAAAAAGTGTTTTTCCACGCTAATACAAGTGCAAAAGTGGTTTCCTGCACCAATACAAGTGTGAAAAGTGGTTTTTCAACACTAACACAAGTGCAAAAAGTGGTTTTTCAACACTAACACAAGTGCGAAAAGTGGTTTTTCCACACTAATACAAGTGCAAAAGTGGTTTCCTGCACCAACACAAGTGTGAAAAGTGGTTTTTCAACACTAACACAAGTGCGAAAAGTGGTTTTCAAACACTAACACAAGTGCGAAAAGTGTTTTTTCCACACTAATACAAGAGCAAAAGTGGTTTCCTGCACCAACACAAGTGCGAAAAGTGGTTTTTCAACACTAACACAAGTGCGAAAAGTGGTTTTTCAACACTAACACAAGTGCGAAAAGTGGTTTTTCAACACTAACACAAGTGCGAAAAGTGGATTTTCAACACTAACACAAGTGCGAAAAGTGGTTTTTCCACACTAATACAAGTGCAAAAGTGGTTTCCTGCACCAACACAAGTGCGAAAAGTGGTTTTTCAACACTAACAAAATTGCTAAAAGTGGTTTTTCAACACTATCACAAGTGCAAAAAGTGTTTTTTCCACACTAATACAAGTGCAAAAGTGGTTTCCTGCACCAACACAAGTGCGAAAAGTGGTTTTTCAACACTAACACAAGTGCGAAAAGTGGTTTTTCAACACTAACACAAGTGCGAAAAGTGGTTTTTCAACACTAACACAAGCGCGAAAAGTGTTTTTTCCACATTAATACAAGTGCAAAAGTGGTTTCCTGCACCAACACAAGTGCGAAAAGTGGTTTTTCAACACAAAAACAAGTGCAAAAAGTGGTTTTTCAACACTATCACAAGTGCAAAAAGTGTTTTTTCCACACTAATACAAGTGCAAAAGTGGTTTCCTGCACCAACACAAGTGCAAAAAGTGGTTTTTCAACACTAACACAAGTGCGAAACGTGGTTTTTCAACACTATCACAAGTGCAAAAAGTGTTTTTTCCACACTAATACAAGTGCAAAAGTGGTTTCCTGCACCAACACAAGTGCGAAAAGTGGTTTTTCAACACTAACACAAGTGTGAAAAGTGGTTTTTCAACACTAACACAAGTGCGAAAAGTGGTTTTTCCACACTAATACAAGTGCAAAAGTGATTTCCTGCACCAACACAAGTGCGAAAAGTGGTTTTTCAACACTAACACAAGTGCAAAAAGTGGTTTTTCAACATTAACGCAAGTGCGAAAAGTGGTTTTTCAACACTAATACAAGTGCGAAAAGTGGTTTTTCCACACTAATACAAGTGCAAAAGTGGTTTCCTGCACCAACACAAGAGCGAAAAGTGGTTTTTCAACACTAACACTAGTGCGAAAAGTGGTTTTTCAACACTAACACAAGTGTGAAAAGTGGTTTTTCAACACTAACACAAGTGCGAAAAGTGGTTTTTCCACACTAATACAAGTGCAAAAGTGGTTTCCTGCACCAACACAAGTGCGAAAAGTGGTTTTTCAACACTAAAACAAGTGCAAAAAGTGGTTTTTCAACACTATCACAAGTGCAAAAAGTGTTTTTTCCACACTAATACAAGTGCAAAAGTGGTTTCCTGCACCAACACAAGTGCGAAAAGTGGTTTTTCAACACTAACACAAGTGCGAAAAGTGGTTTTTCAACACTATCACAAGTGCAAAAAGTGTTTTTTCCACACTAATACAAGTGCAAAAGTGGTTTCCTGCACCAACACAAGTGCGAAAAGTGGTTTTTCAACACTAACACAAGTGCGAAAAGTGGTTTTTCAACACTAACACAAGTGCGAAAAGTGGTTTTTCCACACTAATACAAGTGCAAAAGTGATTTACTGCACCAACACAAGTGCGAAAAGTGGTTTTTCAACACTAACACAAGTGCGAAAAGTGGTTTTTCAACACTAACACAAGTGCGAAAAGTGTTTTTTCCGCACTAATACAAGTGCAAAAGTGGTTTCCTGCACCAACACAAGTGCGAAAAGTGGTTTTTCAACACTAACACAAGTGTGAAAAGTGGTTTTTCAACACTATCACAAGTGCAAAAAGTGTTTTTTCCACACTAATACAAGTGCAAAAGTGGTTTCCTGCACCAACACAAGTGCGAAAAGTGGTTTTTCAACACTAACACAAGTGCGAAAAGTGGTTTTTCAACACTAACACAAGTGCAAAAAGTGTTTTTTCCACACTAATACAAGTGCAAAAGTGGTTTCCTGCACCAACACAAGTGCGAAAAGTGGTTTTTCAACACTAACACAAGTGCAAAAAGTGGTTTTTCAACACTAACACAAGTGCGAAAAGTGGTTTTTCAACACTAATACAAGTGCGAAAAGTGGTTTTTCCACACTAATACAAGTGCAAAAGTGGTTTCCTGCACCAACACAAGAGCGAAAAGTGGTTTTTCAACACTAATACAAGTGCGAAAAGTCGTTTTTCAACACTATCACAAGTGCAAAAAGTGTTTTTTCCACACTAATACAAGTGCAAAAGTGGTTTCCTGCACCAAGACAAGTGCGAAAAGTGGTTTTTCAACACTAACACAAGTGCGAAAAGTGGTTTTTCAACACTAACACAAGTGCGAAAAGTGGTTTTTCAACACTAACACAAGTGCGAAAAGTGGTTTTTCCACACTAATACAAGTGCAAAAGTGGTTTCCTGCACCAACACAAGTGCGAAAAGTGGTTTTTCAACACTAACACAAGTGCGAAAAGTGGTTTTTCAACACTAACACAAGTGCGAAAAGTGGTTTTTCAACACTAACACAAGTGCGAAAAGTGGTTTTTCAACACTAACACAAGCGCGAAAAGTGTTTTTTCCACATTAATACAAGTGCAAAAGTGGTTTCCTGCACCAACACAAGTGCGAAAAGTGGTTTTTCAACACTAAAACAAGTGCAAAAAGTGGTTTTTCAACACTATCACAAGTGCAAAAAGTGTTTTTTCCACACTAATACAAGTGCAAAAGTGGTTTCCTGCACCAACACAAGTGCGAAAAGTGGTTTTTCAACACTATCACAAGTGCAAAAAGTGTTTTTTCCACACTAATACAAGTGCAAAAGTGGTTTCCTGCACCAACACAAGTGCGAAAAGTGGTTTTTCAACACTAACACAAGTGCGAAAAGTGGTTTTTCAACACTAACACAAGTGCGAAAAGTGGTTTTTCCACACTAATACAAGTGCAAAAGTGATTTCCTGCACCAACACAAGTGCGAAAAGTGGTTTTTCAACACTAACACAAGTGCGAAAAGTGGTTTTTCAACACTAACACAAGTGCGAAAAGTGTTTTTTCCGCACTAATACAAGTGCAAAAGTGGTTTCCTGCACCAACACAAGTGCGAAAAGTGGTTTTTCAACACTAACACAAGTGTGAAAAGTGGTTTTTCAACACTATCACAAGTGCAAAAAGTGTTTTTTCCACACTAATACAAGTGCAAAAGTGGTTTCCTGCACCAACACAAGTGCGAAAAGTGGTTTTTCAACACTAACACAAGTGCGAAAAGTGGTTTTTCAACACTAACACAAGTGCAAAAAGTGTTTTTTCCACACTAATACAAGTGCAAAAGTGGTTTCCTGCACCAACACAAGTGCGAAAAGTGGTTTTTCAACACTAACACAAGTGCAAAAAGTGGTTTTTCAACACTAACACAAGTGCGAAAAGTGGTTTTTCAACACTAATACAAGTGCGAAAAGTGGTTTTTCCACACTAATACAAGTGCAAAAGTGGTTTCCTGCACCAACACAAGAGCGAAAAGTGGTTTTTCAACACTAATACAAGTGCGAAAAGTCGTTTTTCAACACTATCACAAGTGCAAAAAGTGTTTTTTCCACACTAATACAAGTGCAAAAGTGGTTTCCTGCACCAAGACAAGTGCGAAAAGTGGTTTTTCAACACTAACGCAAGTGCGAAAAGTGGTTTTTCAACACTAACACAAGTGCGAAAAGTGGTTTTTCAACACTAACACAAGTGCGAAAAGTGGTTTTTCCACACTAATACAAGTGCAAAAGTGGTTTCCTGCACCAACACAAGTGCGAAAAGTGGTTTTTCAACACTAACACAGGTGCGAAAAGTGGTTTTTCCACACTATCACAAGTGCAAAAAGTGTTTTTTCCACACTAATACAAGTGCAAAAGTGGTTTCCTGCACCAACACAAGTGCGAAAAGTGGTTTTTCAACACTAACACAAGTGCGAAAAGTGGTTTTTCAACACTAACACAAGTGTGAAAAGTGTTTTTTCCACACTAATACAAGTGCAAAAGTGGTTTCCTGCACCAACACAAGTGCGAAAAGTGGTTTTTCAACACTAACACAAGTGCGAAAAGTGGTTTTTCAACACTATCATAAGTGCAAAAAGTGTTTTTCCACACTAATACAAGTGCAAAAGTGGTTTCCTGCACCAATACAAGTGTGAAAAGTGGTTTTTCAACACTAACACAAGTGCAAAAAGTGGTTTTTCAACACTAACACAAGTGCGAAAAGTGGTTTTTCCACACTAATACAAGTGCAAAAGTGGTTTCCTGCACCAACACAAGTGTGAAAAGTGGTTTTTCAACACTAACACAAGTGCGAAAAGTGGTTTTCAAACACTAACACAAGTGCGAAAAGTGTTTTTTCCACACTAATACAAGAGCAAAAGTGGTTTCCTGCACCAACACAAGTGCGAAAAGTGGTTTTTCAACACTAACACAAGTGCGAAAAGTGGTTTTTCAACACTAACACAAGTGCGAAAAGTGTTTTTTCCACACTAATACAAGTGCAAAAGTGGTTTCCTGCACCAACACAAGTGCGAAAAGTGGTTTTTCAACACTAACACAAGTGCGAAAAGTGGTTTTTCAACACTAACACAAGTGCAAAAAGTGGTTTTTCAACACTAACACAAGTGCGAAAAGTGGTTTTTCAACACTAACACAAGCGCGAAAAGTGTTTTTTCCACATTAATACAAGTGCAAAAGTGGTTTCCTGCACCAACACAAGTGCGAAAAGTGGTTTTTCAACACTAAAACAAGTGCAAAAAGTGGTTTTTCAACACTATCACAAGTGCAAAAAGTGTTTTTTCCACACTAATACAAGTGCAAAAGTGGTTTCCTGCACCAACACAAGTGCGAAAAGTGGTTTTTCAACACTAACACAAGTGCGAAAAGTGGTTTTTCAACACTATCACAAGTGCAAAAAGTGTTTTTTCCACACTAATACAAGTGCAAAAGTGGTTTCCTGCACCAACACAAGTGCGAAAAGTGGTTTTTCAACACTAACACAAGTGCGAAAAGTGGTTTTTCAACACTAACACAAGTGCGAAAAGTGGTTTTTCCACACTAATACAAGTGCAAAAGTGATTTCCTGCACCAACACAAGTGCGAAAAGTGGTTTTTCAACACTAACACAAGTGCGAAAAGTGGTTTTTCAACACTAACACAAGTGCGAAAAGTGTTTTTTCCGCACTAATACAAGTGCAAAAGTGGTTTCCTGCACCAACACAAGTGCGAAAAGTGGTTTTTCAACACTAACACAAGTGTGAAAAGTGGTTTTTCAACACTATCACATGTGCAAAAAGTGTTTTTTCCACACTAATACAAGTGCAAAAGTGGTTTCCTGCACCAACACAAGTGCGAAAAGTGGTTTTTCAACACTAACACAAGTGCGAAAAGTGGTTTTTCAACACTAACACAAGTGCAAAAAGTGTTTTTTCCACACTAATACAAGTGCAAAAGTGGTTTCCTGCACCAACACAAGTGCGAAAAGTGGTTTTTCAACACTAACACAAGTGCAAAAAGTGGATTTTCAACACTAACACAAGTGCGAAAAGTGGTTTTTCAACACTAATACAAGTGCGAAAAGTGTTTTTTCCACACTAATACAAGTGCAAAAGTGGTTTCCTGCACCAACACAAGAGCGAAAAGTGGTTTTTCAACACTAATACAAGTGCGAAAAGTGGTTTTTCAACACTATCACAAGTGCAAAAAGTGTTTTTTCCACACTAATACAAGTGCAAAAGTGGTTTCCTGCACCAAGACAAGTGCGAAAAGTGGTTTTTCAACACTAACACAAGTGCGAAAAGTGGTTTTTCAACACTAACACAAGTGCGAAAAGTGGTTTTTCAACACTAACACAAGTGCGAAAAGTGGTTTTTCCACACTAATACAAGTGCAAAAGTGGTTTCCTGCACCAACACAAGTGCGAAAAGTGGTTTTTCAACACTAACACAAGTGCGAAAAGTGGTTTTTCCACACTATCACAAGTGCAAAAAGTGTTTTTTCCACACTAATACAAGTGCAAAAGTGGTTTCCTGCACCAACACAAGTGCGAAAAGTGGTTTTTCAACACTAACACAAGTGCGAAAAGTGGTTTTTCAACACTAACACAAGTGTGAAAAGTGTTTTTTCCACACTAATACAAGTGCAAAAGTGGTTTCCTGCACCAACACAAGTGCGAAAAGTGGTTTTTCAACACTAACACAAGTGCGAAAAGTGGTTTTTCAACACTATCATAAGTGCAAAAAGTGTTTTTCCACACTAATACAAGTGCAAAAGTGGTTTCCTGCACCAATACAAGTGTGAAAAGTGGTTTTTCAACACTAACACAAGTGCAAAAAGTGGTTTTTCAACACTAACACAAGTGCGAAAAGTGGTTTTTCAACACTAATACAAGTGCGAAAAGTGGTTTTTCCACACTAATACAAGTGCAAAAGTGGTTTCCTGCACCAACACAAGAGCGAAAAGTGGTTTTTCAACACTAACACAAGTGCGAAAAGTGGTTTTTCAACACCAACACAAGTGCGAAAAGTGGTTTTTCAACACTAACACAAGTGCGAAAAGTGGTTTTTCAACACTAACACAAGTGCGAAAAGTGGTTTTTCAACACTAACACAAGCGCGAAAAGTGTTTTTTCCACATTAATACAAGTGCAAAAGTGGTTTCCTGCACCAACACAAGTGCGAAAAGTGGTTTTTCAACACTAAAACAAGTGCAAAAAGTGGTTTTTCAACACTATCACAAGTGCAAAAAGTGTTTTTTCCACACTAATACAAGTGCAAAAGTGGTTTCCTGCACCAACACAAGTGCGAAAAGTGGTTTTTCAACACTAACACAAGTGCGAAAAGTGGTTTTTCAACACTATCACAAGTGCAAAAAGTGTTTTTTCCACACTAATACAAGTGCAAAAGTGGTTTCCTGCACCAACACAAGTGCGAAAAGTGGTTTTTCAACACTAACACAAGTGCGAAAAGTGGTTTTTCAACACTAACACAAGTGCGAAAAGTGGTTTTTCCACACTAATACAAGTGCAAAAGTGATTTCCTGCACCAACACAAGTGCGAAAAGTGGTTTTTCAACACTAACACAAGTGCGAAAAGTGGTTTTTCAACACTAACACAAGTGCGAAAAGTGTTTTTTCCGCACTAATACAAGTGCAAAAGTGGTTTCCTGCACCAACACAAGTGCGAAAAGTGGTTTTTCAACACTAACACAAGTGTGAAAAGTGGTTTTTCAACACTATCACAAGTGCAAAAAGTGTTTTTTCCACACTAATACAAGTGCAAAAGTGGTTTCCTGCACCAACACAAGTGCGAAAAGTGGTTTTTCAACACTAACACAAGTGCGAAAAGTGGTTTTTCAACACTAACACAAGTGCAAAAAGTGTTTTTTCCACACTAATACAAGTGCAAAAGTGATTTCCTGCACCAACACAAGTGCGAAAAGTGGTTTTTCAACACTAACACAAGTGCGAAAAGTGGTTTTTCAACACTAACACAAGTGCGAAAAGTGGTTTTTCCGCACTAATACAAGTGCAAAAGTGGTTTCCTGCACCAACACAAGTGCGAAAAGTGGTTTTTCAACACTAACACAAGTGTGAAAAGTGGTTTTTCAACACTATCACATGTGCAAAAAGTGTTTTTTCCACACTAATACAAGTGCAAAAGTGGTTTCCTGCACCAACACAAGTGCGAAAAGTGGTTTTTCAACACTAACACAAGTGCGAAAAGTGGTTTTTCAACACTAACACAAGTGCAAAAAGTGTTTTTTCCACACTAATACAAGTGCAAAAGTGGTTTCCTGCACCAACACAAGTGCGAAAAGTGGTTTTTCAACACTAACACAAGTGCAAAAAGTGGTTTTTCAACACTAACACAAGTGCGAAAAGTGGTTTTTCAACACTAATACAAGTGCGAAAAGTGGTTTTTCCACACTAATACAAGTGCAAAAGTGGTTTCCTGCACCAACACAAGGGCGAAAAGTGGTTTTTCAACACTAATACAAGTGCGAAAAGTGGTTTTTCAACACTATCACAAGTGCAAAAAGTGTTTTTTCCACACTAATACAAGTGCAAAAGTGGTTTCCTGCACCAAGACAAGTGCGAAAAGTGGTTTTTCAACACTAACACAAGTGCGAAAAGTGGTTTTTCAACACTAACACAAGTGCGAAAAGTGGTTTTTCAACACTAACACAAGTGCGAAAAGTGGTTTTTCCACACTAATACAAGTGCAAAAGTGGTTTCCTGCACCAACACAAGTGCGAAAAGTGGTTTTTCAACACTAACACAAGTGCGAAAAGTGGTTTTTCAACACTAACACAAGTGCGAAAAGTGGTTTTTCAACACTAACACAAGTGCGAAAAGTGGTTTTTCAACACTAACACAAGCGCGAAAAGTGTTTTTTCCACATTAATACAAGTGCAAAAGTGGTTTCCTGCACCAACACAAGTGCGAAAAGTGGTTTTTCAACACTAAAACAAGTGCAAAAAGTGGTTTTTCAACACTATCACAAGTGCAAAAAGTGTTTTTTCCACACTAATACAAGTGCAAAAGTGGTTTCCTGCACCAACACAAGTGCGAAAAGTGGTTTTTCAACACTAACACAAGTGCGAAAAGTGGTTTTTCAACACTATCACAAGTGCAAAAAGTGTTTTTTCCACACTAATACAAGTGCAAAAGTGGTTTCCTGCACCAACACAAGTGCGAAAAGTGGTTTTTCAACACTAACACAAGTGCGAAAAGTGGTTTTTCAACACTAACACAAGTGCGAAAAGTGGTTTTTCCACACTAATACAAGTGCAAAAGTGATTTACTGCACCAACACAAGTGCGAAAAGTGGTTTTTCAACACTAACACAAGTGCGAAAAGTGGTTTTTCAACACTAACACAAGTGCGAAAAGTGTTTTTTCCGCACTAATACAAGTGCAAAAGTGGTTTCCTGCACCAACACAAGTGCGAAAAGTGGTTTTTCAACACTAACACAAGTGTGAAAAGTGGTTTTTCAACACTATCACAAGTGCAAAAAGTGTTTTTTCCACACTAATGCAAGTGCAAAAGTGGTTTCCTGCACCAACACAAGTGCGAAAAGTGGTTTTTCAACACTAACACAAGTGCGAAAAGTGGTTTTTCAACACTAACACAAGTGCAAAAAGTGTTTTTTCCACACTAATACAAGTGCAAAAGTGGTTTCCTGCACCAACACAAGTGCGAAAAGTGGTTTTTCAACACTAACACAAGTGCAAAAAGTGGTTTTTCAACACTAACACAAGTGCGAAAAGTGGTTTTTCAACACTAATACAAGTGCGAAAAGTGGTTTTTCCACACTAATACAAGTGCAAAAGTGGTTTCCTGCACCAACACAAGAGCGAAAAGTGGTTTTTCAACACTAATACAAGTGCGAAAAGTCGTTTTTCAACACTATCACAAGTGCAAAAAGTGTTTTTTCCACACTAATACAAGTGCAAAAGTGGTTCCCTGCACCAAGACAAGTGCGAAAAGTGGTTTTTCAACACTAACACAAGTGCGAAAAGTGGTTTTTCAACACTAACACAAGTGCGAAAAGTGGTTTTTCAACACTAACACAAGTGCGAAAAGTGGTTTTTCCACACTAATACAAGTGCAAAAGTGGTTTCCTGCACCAACACAAGTGCGAAAAGTGGTTTTTCAACACTAACACAAGTGCGAAAAGTGGTTTTTCAACACTAACACAAGTGCGAAAAGTGGTTTTTCAACACTAACACAAGTGCGAAAAGTGGTTTTTCAACACTAACACAAGCGCGAAAAGTGTTTTTTCCACATTAATACAAGTGCAAAAGTGGTTTCCTGCACCAACACAAGTGCGAAAAGTGGTTTTTCAACACTAAAACAAGTGCAAAAAGTGGTTTTTCAACACTATCACAAGTGCAAAAAGTGTTTTTTCCACACTAATACAAGTGCAAAAGTGGTTTCCTGCACCAACACAAGTGCGAAAAGTGGTTTTTCAACACTAACACAAGTGCGAAAAGTGGTTTTTCAACACTATCACAAGTGCAAAAAGTGTTTTTTCCACACTAATACAAGTGCAAAAGTGGTTTCCTGCACCAACACAAGTGCGAAAAGTGGTTTTTCAACACTAACACAAGTGCGAAAAGTGGTTTTTCAACACTAACACAAGTGCGAAAAGTGGTTTTTCCACACTAATACAAGTGCAAAAGTGATTTCCTGCACCAACACAAGTGCGAAAAGTGGTTTTTCAACACTAACACAAGTGCGAAAAGTGGTTTTTCAACACTAACACAAGTGCGAAAAGTGTTTTTTCCGCACTAATACAAGTGCAAAAGTGGTTTCCTGCACCAACACAAGTGCGAAAAGTGGTTTTTCAACACTAACACAAGTGTGAAAAGTGGTTTTTCAACACTATCACAAGTGCAAAAAGTGTTTTTTCCACACTAATACAAGTGCAAAAGTGGTTTCCTGCACCAACACAAGTGCGAAAAGTGGTTTTTCAACACTAACACAAGTGCGAAAAGTGGTTTTTCAACACTAACACAAGTGCAAAAAGTGTTTTTTCCACACTAATACAAGTGCAAAAGTGGTTTCCTGCACCAACACAAGTGCGAAAAGTGGTTTTTCAACACTAACACAAGTGCAAAAAGTGGTTTTTCAACACTAACACAAGTGCGAAAAGTGGTTTTTCAACACTAATACAAGTGCGAAAAGTGGTTTTTCCACACTAATACAAGTGCAAAAGTGGTTTCCTGCACCAACACAAGAGCGAAAAGTGGTTTTTCAACACTAATACAAGTGCGAAAAGTCGTTTTTCAACACTATCACAAGTGCAAAAAGTGTTTTTTCCACACTAATACAAGTGCAAAAGTGGTTTCCTGCACCAAGACAAGTGCGAAAAGTGGTTTTTCAACACTAACGCAAGTGCGAAAAGTGGTTTTTCAACACTAACACAAGTGCGAAAAGTGGTTTTTCAACACTAACACAAGTGCGAAAAGTGGTTTTTCCACACTAATACAAGTGCAAAAGTGGTTTCCTGCACCAACACAAGTGCGAAAAGTGGTTTTTCAACACTAACACAGGTGCGAAAAGTGGTTTTTCCACACTATCACAAGTGCAAAAAGTGTTTTTTCCACACTAATACAAGTGCAAAAGTGGTTTCCTGCACCAACACAAGTGCGAAAAGTGGTTTTTCAACACTAACACAAGTGCGAAAAGTGGTTTTTCAACACTAACACAAGTGTGAAAAGTGTTTTTTCCACACTAATACAAGTGCAAAAGTGGTTTCCTGCACCAACACAAGTGCGAAAAGTGGTTTTTCAACACTAACACAAGTGCGAAAAGTGGTTTTTCAACACTATCATAAGTGCAAAAAGTGTTTTTCCACACTAATACAAGTGCAAAAGTGGTTTCCTGCACCAATACAAGTGTGAAAAGTGGTTTTTCAACACTAACACAAGTGCAAAAAGTGGTTTTTCAACACTAACACAAGTGCGAAAAGTGGTTTTTCCACACTAATACAAGTGCAAAAGTGGTTTCCTGCACCAACACAAGTGTGAAAAGTGGTTTTTCAACACTAACACAAGTGCGAAAAGTGGTTTTCAAACACTAACACAAGTGCGAAAAGTGTTTTTTCCACACTAATACAAGAGCAAAAGTGGTTTCCTGCACCAACACAAGTGCGAAAAGTGGTTTTTCAACACTAACACAAGTGCGAAAAGTGGTTTTTCAACACTAACACAAGTGCGAAAAGTGTTTTTTCCACACTAATACAAGTGCAAAAGTGGTTTCCTGCACCAACACAAGTGCGAAAAGTGGTTTTTCAACACTAACACAAGTGCGAAAAGTGGTTTTTCAACACTAACACAAGTGCAAAAAGTGGTTTTTCAACACTAACACAAGTGCGAAAAGTGGTTTTTCAACACTAACACAAGCGCGAAAAGTGTTTTTTCCACATTAATACAAGTGCAAAAGTGGTTTCCTGCACCAACACAAGTGCGAAAAGTGGTTTTTCAACACTAAAACAAGTGCAAAAAGTGGTTTTTCAACACTATCACAAGTGCAAAAAGTGTTTTTTCCACACTAATACAAGTGCAAAAGTGGTTTCCTGCACCAACACAAGTGCGAAAAGTGGTTTTTCAACACTAACACAAGTGCGAAAAGTGGTTTTTCAACACTATCACAAGTGCAAAAAGTGTTTTTTCCACACTAATACAAGTGCAAAAGTGGTTTCCTGCACCAACACAAGTGCGAAAAGTGGTTTTTCAACACTAACACAAGTGCGAAAAGTGGTTTTTCAACACTAACACAAGTGCGAAAAGTGGTTTTTCCACACTAATACAAGTGCAAAAGTGATTTCCTGCACCAACACAAGTGCGAAAAGTGGTTTTTCAACACTAACACAAGTGCGAAAAGTGGTTTTTCAACACTAACACAAGTGCGAAAAGTGTTTTTTCCGCACTAATACAAGTGCAAAAGTGGTTTCCTGCACCAACACAAGTGCGAAAAGTGGTTTTTCAACACTAACACAAGTGTGAAAAGTGGTTTTTCAACACTATCACATGTGCAAAAAGTGTTTTTTCCACACTAATACAAGTGCAAAAGTGGTTTCCTGCACCAACACAAGTGCGAAAAGTGGTTTTTCAACACTAACACAAGTGCGAAAAGTGGTTTTTCAACACTAACACAAGTGCAAAAAGTGTTTTTTCCACACTAATACAAGTGCAAAAGTGGTTTCCTGCACCAACACAAGTGCGAAAAGTGGTTTTTCAACACTAACACAAGTGCAAAAAGTGGTTTTTCAACACTAACACAAGTGCGAAAAGTGGTTTTTCAACACTAATACAAGTGCGAAAAGTGGTTTTTCCACACTAATACAAGTGCAAAAGTGGTTTCCTGCACCAACACAAGAGCGAAAAGTGGTTTTTCAACACTAATACAAGTGCGAAAAGTGGTTTTTCAACACTATCACAAGTGCAAAAAGTGTTTTTTCCACACTAATACAAGTGCAAAAGTGGTTTCCTGCACCAAGACAAGTGCGAAAAGTGGTTTTTCAACACTAACACAAGTGCGAAAAGTGGTTTTTCAACACTAACACAAGTGCGAAAAGTGGTTTTTCAACACTAACACAAGTGCGAAAAGTGGTTTTTCCACACTAATACAAGTGCAAAAGTGGTTTCCTGCACCAACACAAGTGCGAAAAGTGGTTTTTCAACACTAACACAAGTGCGAAAAGTGGTTTTTCCACACTATCACAAGTGCAAAAAGTGTTTTTTCCACACTAATACAAGTGCAAAAGTGGTTTCCTGCACCAACACAAGTGCGAAAAGTGGTTTTTCAACACTAACACAAGTGCGAAAAGTGGTTTTTCAACACTAACACAAGTGTGAAAAGTGTTTTTTCCACACTAATACAAGTGCAAAAGTGGTTTCCTGCACCAACACAAGTGCAAAAAGT